>NW_028139318.1:63736-106064 GCF_965202585.1 Thalia democratica | reverse complement strand
AACGCTTAATCAGATTTATTGGTGTTTTAGCTAAAAATAAACCATTTAAAAAAAATAAAAAAGTCAAACAAAAATGTTTGACTTACAACTTTAAATTAACAAATACTTAACATACATTTTATTATTGTTAAAAGATAATTTTATTTCCATTTATATTTTCGTTTTTAGTCAACAGTATGTATTATTTTAAAACGACGATTTACTATCGTTTAAAAAAAAAATTACTAATTAATTTCAATAAGTTTTTTACGAGAAAATAATTTTTAAAAATACTTAAGGTCTTCTATTTTTTTTTGTTTGAAAACTATAAATTACGGAGTTATATTTATAACAAGGGTAACTAAGATATCAATAACTAAAAAATATACAATTTTAAAAGTACTTTAAATTAAACATAGATTAAAAAATAGTTTACCAGACAAAACTTTAGAGTTCAAAGTTAAATATAATTACGCGAATGCTTTATAAATAAATTGTTTTACAGCTTAAATTTCTAATTATTGTAACGATATGGCGATACACATTGCAATGTTAACAATATGTTTTTTTTTATGTAATGTTTCTTTAACTTGCAACTTTGTTACAAAATTTTATAAAACCTCAAAATATTAATTATATTTCAAAGATTATAATAAGTTTCAATCTATACAAGGTTTATCTTTTTTTTATTTTTTATGTCATTGAACAGTTAACAAGATTTGATCATTGGTTAAGAAAAAAGGTTTTGAATTAGAAATTTTTAAGTAGAAAGTAGAAAAACGAGTATAGAACAAAATTTTATAACTAAAAAAATAACTTTTTTTCGCTATACTTACAAAGCTTAAAAGGATAAATATGTTACACAAGACTAGCATATCTATTATAGTGGATCAAGTTTGTATAAATTATTATAATTTCGATTAGTTTCGTTAATTCTTTATGAAGTTTATAGAAAACATTTTTACTAACTAACAAATAAAAAAAAAGGAAAACAAGTATGCAGATATAATTAAAACTTAGTTTTTATTATAAAAGTTAAATTTATTTATAGATTTATTAAAAAGATAGCAGTTGAAGTTGAAAACTATCTTTGAATGCACACTACCCGCTGTATAAATACATAGTTTTATGAAAATTTCAAAATTTATAGCTTTCGATAATTCTTGTTTATCAAACTAGTTTTTGATTAGTGATGTACCGGACTCACTATCCGGGTCCGGGTCCGGCCGGATATTGCCATTTTTGTCTGATATCCGGATCCGGCCGGATTCTAATTCGAAAAAAAAGTCCGGATCCGGATCCGGCCGGATTTTAAATTGAAAAAAAAGTCCGGATCCGGTTCCGGCCGGATTCTAATTTGAAAAAAAAGTCCGGATCCGGGTCCGGCCGGATCTCTGTTAGGATCCGGCCGGACCCGGATCCGGACTTTTTTTTCAATTTAAAATCCGGCCGGATCCGGATCCGGACTTTTTTTTTCGAATTAGAATCCGGCCGGATCCGGATATCAGACAAAAATGGCAATATCCGGCCGGACCCGGATCTAGTTAGTAAAAAAGAGCATACTCAAAAGTATTTTTGCAAAAACAAACCCTGTGTAAATTAATAAGAGTCATTTTCGTCAGCTAAAATTAAACATCTACCGTGATTGGCTCATTTTGTACATGTGACTAATTTACATTTGTTTACATTTAAACTATGAAATAAACATTTCAGAAATGCAACTCATTACATATGTTGTAAAATTGAAAAACTTTGGAATAAATACTTGCATTATTTATTGTTTGAAGTTAAGCTCAGAGAATATTTAGAGTTAATACGGTTGAATGTAAGAGCCGATGAGAATCATATGACAAAATGTTTCAAACTAAATACTGATGCAACAAAACATCAGAACATGACAGGTAGTTTATATGTAAGCAGTTAGTTAATTTGGTGTGCAGCTTGAAGCAACAAAATATCTTGAACTTTTTTGTGAATGTTTATTGTAAGTAGTGTTTTGTTTTAAAAGTGAATATTTCAACTGGTGTTTAATTGTTTAAATATTTAAGCCAGGTTTATAGTTTAATAGCTAATTAAAAGTTTAACAGTTTCTTGTTTACTAAAAGTTTTATTTAATTTTTAGTTTATTGTTTAAAGTCTTTTGATATAGATTTAAATAGCTTCCAGTTTTTAAAGTGTTACCAAAGTAATTAATAGTTTTGTATATGCTAGTATTTCTTGTTGTGTTTTATATAAAAGATTCATCACTCAAAACTGTCGTGTCTGATTATAGAAAGTAGTCTTAGTTATAATTTAGTATTTGTTAGATATTAATTAAATAAGATAGGATTTAACTATGATGGGTAGTACTAATAGGTTAAGTGTACCACAATTAGTACACAACTTTACTACCAAATTGTCAACCCTTGCTAGCTGTTCTACTGATTATTAGATTAAAGTAATTTTTTCAGTTTTTAAAAACCTCATTCTGACTCAGGCTTGTTTATATTCACTCTAGCTAGTTTTATTGAGTCAAACAGTGGCAACCCTGCTAGTTTGAAAATTTTTGGGAATTTTAGAAATCTTGGACTGCCTCAGGCTTGTTTAGTTTTTTATAAAAACTCAGGCTAATTTTCTTTTAGATTTTGAATGAGTTTGAGCTGATCCAGTTTTCAATAGTTTGTAGTTTTCTAGTGTATTTTGTTCAAGAACTTGATTTCAGATTTTTAATTGTAAATAACACCTAAATTTGTAAACCTTGTGGCTAGCTGTTCTAATTATTATTAGATTAAAGTTTTTTTTTTCAGATTTTAAAAACCTCATTCTGACTCAGGCTAGTTTATACTAGTGATGTATTGGACTCACTATCCGGGTCCGGGTCCGGCCGGATATTGCCATTTTTGTCTGATATCCGGATCCGGCCGGATTCTAATTTGAAAAAAAAGTCCAGGTCCGGTTCCGGCCGGATTTTAATTTGAAAAAAAAGTCCGGATCCGGTTCCGGCCGGATTCTAATTTGAAAAAAAAGTCCGGATCCGGTTCCGGCCGGATTCTAATTTGAAAAAAATGTCCGGATCCGGGTCCGGCCGGACCCGAAATTGTGGGTCCGGTACATCACTATTTTTGATATAATGTATATTTATTTCGAGTTTTTACAATTCATGCTTAAACAATTGAACAATATTATGATTACTTAACGATTTTTGTAAATAGCAGTTTAAGAAAACACAATTTACTTCTAAAAATAAAACTAAATTATGAAAAGTTATATTTCTTTTAAATACTAGTTGCTTAGTGACGTAAACATATAACAAACGCATACACTTAATTAAAATAAATATTAAGAAAAACTTTACAAATAGATATTAAAACTTTGGTGGGTGTTAATTTGTAAGTTGACAAATCGTTAACTTAATTTAAATTCTCAATTTTGCGTTTTTTAGTAGCTTAGTTCAAGTTAAAAAGTTGTTTATTGACTTAATTTAACGGTGTACTGGCAGAAAATAATATCTTACTTTTTAAATAATCATTCTTTAAATTTTTGTAACAGTACTTTAATTTTACTTATTATAGCTTTCTTTTAAAACTTTGTGATTAAATCAAAAAATTAATTCTTGTTTTGTTTAGAAATAAAATAATATAGAGTATAAATAAAGATTGCAAATAAATAGGTTTTTGCAGCAGTTAGGTATTATAAAACCATACTAATTGTACTGAATAATTTATAAAAGTGTATATAGAAATAATTTAACTCAATAAGCATATTTAATGTAACATGGACATAGACTAAATAACTATTATAATCCAGACTAATAACACAAATTCATAAATTGCTTTGATATTTTCATTTAAGTTTAAACTATAGCGTTAGTGTGTATTTTACCACAACAGATCTAAGTAATGGTAGAATTAGTATCTTAGATTAAATACTTAAAAATTAAACTTGCACCTAAGCTGCGTTTTGATAAAATTTGTTTTTCACTCTACCTACATTTTAAGTCTATTATTTTATTTACACTTACTATTACTATAGCTCTAAAACACAGTTATTTATTTTAAATGAAAAAATCTTATTAATCGTATACTGATGTAGTCGTTAAATAGTCACAACAGCTAATTTACTAACAATGTTTATATTATTATGTTTTTAGTGACGCTAACCTGGGAGAGGTTCTACTTATATAACTATTTTTGGCCTGATTTAATACGCAACGTGCGCTCTAACTTATAAAGTAGAAATCCCCCAAGATAACGCTTAAATTATAATTGACTTAAATAAACTAATATGAATTACTTACCATTTACTAAATGTTTAATAAATCAGTTACTTATATTAATTTAAACTGAGTTCGAATTTGTGATCATGAATATATTTACAATGAATTTGCGAAACGAAAAGATGATAAAAAACTGCACAACATTACACTAGAATAACAGAAACTAAACACTACATGTTTAAACCAAACCCAAAAAGTATTGACAACAAGATTGAAACCATTAAAACTTAAGTGCAGCAAAAAGCTGCACTGAGTTCAGACCCAATGAAGTAGAGACTAGAAAAACTGAACTGAACTAATTACGCGATATTCTTAATTTATACTCGCTTGAAAAAAAAAAAAGAAAGTAAAAATAGACAATAACCGCTCACGCGGTACAGCTTCAAGAAGTAAACAAGTCAGAAAAAACCCCTAATTAGAAACAACTCTAAACCGCTACCAAGCGGTTACATTTAGTATATAAATTTGAAAGTGCAATTTATAAGTCAACAAGTTTTGACTAAACTACTGACCGTTCTATTGTCGATTTCAAATAGTAAATGACATGTAACTAAATTTTTAAAAATTATTTAAACTACACAAACATTTTATAATCATAAAAGTAATTTTAAAGTCTAATTAAAGCATACTCATTAATGGCATTTAGAAATTGTTATCAAAATTGTACGAAACTCAAAATAAGTTAAAATAAATAATCAAATCAGAAATTAGATTAACTTGAGTTAAATTTAAGTTATTAACTTAATTTTAAGTAAAAACGTTCAAGCCAAAATAAACCGTAAGTACAGCAGTAATAAACAAAAAAAAAGTTTAAATTCTGCATATGTAACAATATCGCATGCTTTACTGCTTTCTTTTTTATATAAGAGAAGAGACTGCATTAAAATATATATTTTTAAATGCTTAAATATTATAATTTTCAATATATGTCGCTTTTGGTAGAAAAGGTGAGCCAATCCCACTGTTAAGTCTTTTTAAAAAGCTAATAAACACCTATCACAATAAGGTGTTTGTAGTTTTATTTCTCGTTCAGTCTTTAAATTTCATGCTAAAATAAATGCTTTAAGTAAGCTATTTTAGTTAACTTTTTTAATTTGTTCAATTTTATCTTTTCTTTGAAATATATTGTTTGTAATACTTTTGATTTTTTTATCAATTTAATAACAAAACCTATTGTAGAGAATATACTTGGATCGAAATAGTATTATGATCATAAGCAATATTTTTAACATCCGTAAAATTTTAACAGCCAAACAAACGCAGATACTAATTTATTGAAAATATGTTATATTCAAATAAGTTTTTAACATGAAATGATGACTAAAAGTAAATATTTAATCATGTATTTGTTAATAGTATCTTCGCGTATGTAAACTATTATTAAATTGTTATTCAACTTATTCTTCTGTGCAAGGTTGTGAGATGATAGTTAGTTTATAGTATAAAGTGTATGTTGTATTAGCTGTAACCTTGCCTTAAAAAAAAATAAAGTAAACATAAGGAATGTTTTATATACTTTTATAGTCACAATACAGTTTCATTCCACTTTGTTCTTATTTTTAACTTTGTTGTTCGATTGTAAAGCCTAAATTTAATAACATATTATTGCCTGATATCTCTGCTAAAGTTATTAGTCTATATTAGAGTTTTTAGTATCAAAATATTACCCGTCACTTTAAAATTTCAGAATTTCCCTTTGGCTGTTTTATAACTGATGTTTATGATTTCTTTTAACTTTTTTCTTTTCTCTTATAACCAAATAGTTATTAACGTATATCGTTTGTTCATGTTCTTTCTGTCATTGTATTTTTTGTTATTATAATTTAACAATATAACTTTCAACTGTTTTATCTTTTAATTAAGTTTGTTATCTTAAATATACTGTACTGTTCAGTTATCTTAAATATACTGTACTGTGTATATAAAAATTATAGCTTGTATTCTGAATAGTAAATTTAAATCTGTGTAGTAATAAAATATATTTTTTATTTTAATTCAAATTATAAGATAAAAGGTAAGTAGTTATATAAAAGAAAAAAATAAATGTAACAACGTATAATTATTTGCATCTAAACAGTTTTACTACTAAAACTTATTCAATAAAAATATTAAGATAAAAATATTGAAAATAAACCAACAATTAAATTAAACAGGGTTGTACATTAACTTAAAGGTTTAAAAAATGATTTTTTGCTCCATGCAAAGCTGAACTTAAATACTTTATTTTGATAATAAATAAAATATCAAACGTTGAAACTAACGATCAAACAAAGGTTAACAAAATACTGTATAAGTTACTTAATTAAATTTATCAACAATTCTTGTAGATATAATTGTTTCCAACTTTTGTATACAAGCAAAAAAATAAGTGAGATAAAAATGAAAAAAATATTTAAATATGACAATAAGAAATTAAATTAATCTAAAATGATTAGTTTAAAACTATATTTTTGAACAATTCTTTAAAATTTCATGACGTAATCGTTTACAAGCAGCAATTGCATTGTTATTTAATATGTATTTATATTAAAAACAAAATAATAATTATATCATATTCTTAAGTCCTATATTTTAAGTCAACGAACGTTTGACTACCTAAACTTTAAACTTTTATAAACAGTTGGTTGTATTGTAATTAACAGTCAAGAAAATACTAACGAGTTTAATATCGTAAAAATTTAGGAAGTAATATATGTTTTTTGAATAATGTATAAATGATATAGCTAGTTAATTTATATTAAAATTTACACTATAAGTTATTAGAGAGCTTTACACTCAAGTAGCCAGCATAACTATAATTAAAACAAAAGTTTTTACAGCTTAATACACTTTCTTTATCTAATCTATAGAATGTGTGTATCTATAGATACTTATTTTTTTTCTTGTGACGAATGAGATATTAATTTCAAATATCACTCATTTTGTATTTAATAAAAAGAATGTATAAAAGTTTTTTCTTTAATTATAAAAACTTTTAACGTGTTTTAAAAACTTTTGCCTTGGTAGTTTCTTAAAAAATGTTAAAAGTATTCGGTACATTTTTAAAGATTTGTTATATAGCCTCTTACACTTTACAAAACAGCAAACCAAACAATAAGCTTGTAAAGTTTTATTTCAAACTTCTAAAACTTTGATAAAAAGAAACCGGCAATAAACTTTAATATTTATAAAAAATCTATAACTAATAAAAACTTTCTTCGGATTATAACAGTAACAACGTTTTGTATAAACTAAATCAATAAAAGTTATTTGATATATTAGACTACACTAACTAAAAATTGAAACTAATACTACAAATATAGTAAGAAAATATTAAAAAGATAAACAAATCTAAAGCAAGAACAGAAATATTTAGATTTTGCTTTATAGAAGCCTTACTAGTTTTAGAATCCGATACGAGATGCAAAAGAAAAAAAAAGAATTAATAAAGACAAAGGAACAAATTTAAAAAATTTTTCAAAAAGAAGCTTATAATTAAAAAAAAAAATACTAAACTAGTATAAAAACTTTTATGTTTTATTTCATTGATTTTTAATAATTTTTTTGGGACTTTGATGATTCTTATTTGAAAATTTAGTTAAAAAATTTAGATAAACATTAGATGACTATAAAATTTTAAAAGTTAAAACGTAGCTGTAATTATATCTTAAACTTCTTAGAAGCATTTGTTCTGTTATGAAATTTAAAATATACTGGGCAAAGTATTCTTTTGAAGTACAGTAATTTTAGACATATAAAACTTTAAGAAGATTTTATTTTGTAGTTTATCGTTGATCTAAACTGTATGTGTTTTAAGATTGCTAGGTTCGAATGCATTAAAACATGGTGTAAAATTTTTTTTTATTATTACGAAAAACTATTTATACTTAGTTTAAAACATTTTTACCTTAATACTTTATTTCCTGGTTTAATTTAGTTTTTTTAATATGATGGTGATTTTCTAATTTTGTTGTTGCAATAAGTTTAAAATAACAATTGGTTACAAGTTTTATTATTTAGAAAACTTCACACTTTTCAAACTACGAAATAACATATGTATTTGAAAAACAAATTGAATATCGTTAAAATGTTGTTTATAGAACAAAAAACAATTGCTTACTTTGTTGGTTTTTACTTTAAATATTTTTCTGCAAAAAAAAATTTGAGGTAGTTTTAAACTATTTTACAAACTTGCAACTACTTGTTTAACTTTTTAATATATAAATACAAATTAGAAATGCAGATAGCATCATAATAGCTTTTAAGTCAATTTATTGTTGACAAGTTTTTTTTTTTTTTTCAAGTTGTTTTATTAAACTTTAAATAACCATATAACTAGTGTTTTTAATTTTTGTAAAGTTTGTTTAATGGTACATTATTGTAAAATAATGTTAATATAAACGGAAAGTAAACTTAAAGGTCAGTATGATTTGCTTATGTGCTTAATCAGCGAGTTTTTGTATACTTTTTTTTGTATTTTGTTTCATATAATACTCTTATCCTAACAGCTATTCTAATTTCTAGTTTGTTATCATTTTCATCTTTTTTAAAATTATCACGTGTTTTCAATAAATTATTAAAACTTAAACAACTTTGGAAAAAAATTTGAAAAAATATATTTCTGGATCAAATATATGCAATCAGTTACAAAAAATTAAACAAACTATTAGTAGTCGTAAAAACTTGATTTTTGATAATTCATGGATTCTTAATATAACATTAACAAACTGAAAAGGTCATCTTTTAATAATATAGGTTATAGTTTCATTTATTAATGATACAAAAAAAAAGCTGAAAAAAATAATACACTGATTCATGTCGATTAAAAGCTTTAGGTCTTTTGATTAATAGTTGCTTATGTGTTCATTACTTTTTACGAAAGATTTTTTTTATTAAATTATTAATTATTGTTTTGGATAAATCAAAGCTGTTTATAAGTCTGTGTTCGTAAATTAAGATGTTAATTTTCATTTTTATCAATTTAGTATCTTATATAACTCTAATTTAAACAAACAATAAACATACTTTTATTTTACTTTGCTAATAAGGTTTTTTCTAGATATTTAAATTTTGTGTTTTCTATTAATTTAAATAATTTAGTTATTGTTTTTTAATCAATAAGTTATTTTTTTTTATGTTTAAGTTTAAATTAACAGTATAAGGATATTTTAGTTTAGCTCACAATCTTACTGTGTTAAACTTTACTTCGTGTTAAACTAATAACACGAAGTAAAGATAAAAATATTAGTGTAAGTTTGAAAAGGTTTTACAGCTAACATATTGCTTGCTATAGCATTTAAATAGTAAAATTTAAATAAGCCTTTTTTTCCTAGTATTTTTACTAAATATCTAAAGTATGTTACTTTAGAATTTAGCAGTTATTTTTTAGTTTACAAAATTACACACTGATAAAACTTAAAGATTACTTTTTTTCATTAACAAAAATTTAAGTAGTCAAGCGTTTTATAATATTTAGAGTTTAAAACTTATAACTTATCAATACTTACAGTATTTTAAGAAGCATTTTATAAGAGCTATTACGATTCAATAGGATTTAATTACTCAAATGAGTAACCTTTGATTATTCTGCTTAACTTCATAATTAAATAATTTAACATCCTCGTTATACGTCATTTATAAATAACACTAACTTAAAGTTAAAACTTTAAAATGAATAAAAAATATCTTTAATTAGATTTTAAACTGACATTTCTCTATGTTAAAAAACTTAAAATTATTGATAATTGACTAGTTCAAAAAATTGTTTAATCAAAGAAAAAACTTTCGAACGTTTTATCGATCTACAATTTTTAAAATTTTGCAGATATATTTAATATACTTATTTTTACTTTTATTTAATTTTTATTTTAAATATCGTTATTTTAGAATGAATTTAGTAAATCTATAAAAGAATAACATTTATCAAACCGTAGAACAGTTTATTATTTTTTAATACTATGTTTAGTTCTTCGTTTTAATTATAAAATTTATCAAAGTTCATTTAAAACCAAAACATTAAATAACTACGAGATTTGCACTCGCTTTCATATACACGTTTTCTACAAAGTAAAAAGGTATAGCTTTGGTCAAGTATTTGTCAAAATATTCTTAATAAACTTTATATTAATTAGCAAACTTTCGAATCAAAGCTCATTAATAATTTTTTTGGTGTGATATATATCAACTTTTCTTTGAATGAGATCGTTTCTTTTTTTTAAAGGCTTAGAAATTTAATTACATTATTAAAATAAAATATTTCAAAAAAATATGTTAATTATTGGTTTTTTTTAGATGCTTATTAACGTAATAGTTTTTTAAACAAAACAACTCATTTACTAAGAAAATTTAATAAATTAATTAGTTTTGTAATATGTAATATGAAGAATAACTCATAGTTTGTATGTCAACTATTGTTGACTAAATTTGTAATCTTACATATATGTTTTCTTACTTTATCTGAAAATACCAAAGATGAATTGTAATCATAAGTATTGTTAGTACTTACAAGCTGATAATAAGTAATAAATATTTTTTTACAAATACTTAAAAAACAAAATATGATAGCTTAATTATTAACTGTTTGATTTTTTGTTTGTTTGTTTGTTATTTTCAACTATTCAAACTTTTTATTTAATCGTCAAACGTATGTCTATCAAACTACAATTTGCTGATTTGGTCGGTTGCAAATTTTCTTTCAACATTTTTTTTACTAGTACTAAAATAATGTTTAAAATGCTTAATAGCTAAACAAAATAACTAATTGAATAAAAAATGTTAAAAAAGTTTCGTCTAAGGATTTGGTGTAAAAAGGAATTTTTCGGTCATAGAGTCATTCACAACTGAAGGTAAACTTTCGTTTCAGTGTAAAGTATTAGTTTGAAATTAAGAAATAAAATAAATATTTATTAGTTTATTAGTTTATTAAAAATTAAATGAGTTATGCTCAAACTGCTTATATATGTGAATACTTTGTCCAAATTTTTGACTGACAGTTGTTTTTATATCATTAATATACTTCAACAAAACTTTGTTTGTTAATTTGTCGTGTTTGTAAGTAATTATTTGCCGTTAAAACATGTAACGTCACAATATTTCTATAAGTAACAAACTGTTTTATATAATTAATCCATATGAATCTAATCAACACAACAGCTTAACATTTATGTCTAAAATTTAAACACTAGTTGGCTCAAAATCTTAATAAACATTTATTTATAAAATTTAGTTTGGTGTTTAATTGAAAATACTAAATAATAATATTGCCTTGTAATTAAAAAGTTACTATAACTTTTACTTTAAATACTGTAGTTTCAATTTTTTACATTTAAAATTAAGCGTTTGTAGTTTTCTTTAAATAAGAATTATTTTAAATAAAAAAGGCTTAAAAAAAAATTTATATATAATTTTCTTCACTAAATAAATTTAAAGACTAATAAATTCATAGTTGTTTTGTATGTTGAAAATTACTTTAATAAGTAAAACATTAAATGAAAAATTTCTTATAATAAACAATAACTGGTAAAAAACATGCTAATTTCATATGACAATGTACTAAGCCAGGGGTCGGCAAGCAGTTGGTGGTCGCGGGCCAAATTTCTAGTTTCCAAAGTCTTCGCGGGCCGCAGTTTTAGTTTTAGTGACATTTGAATAATCTTATGGTTTTAATTTTAGTCACACTAGAGAAAAGTTTTACTTTTATTCACCTTATCATTTAAAATGATTTTTAGCTATACATAGAATGCCTATTCAGATTGATATTCATTAGATTATGATTTACACTGACTAATATACTTTAATAATTATGTACTAAAATTGTTAATAAAATATGTACTTTCATAAGCACTTAATAAGTTAAACTTAATACTTTTTTAATTTTACTTACAACCTAACTCTCTATAAGAACCTAACTTGAAAGACAATTTTTGGGTTACTTTTATACATTTGTTATATCATCAACACTTTTTCATATTTCTAAGAATATTTACTTCGAAAAAAGTTTTTGCAAGTTAAATAATTTACACTCATTAAGAACTTTAGTTATTAGTTAACATAATAAAATTAATACCTGTTTGTATTCCAAAAAGCTAAAACAAATGATTTAACATAACTAATTCTCAAATACTTTAATAAAATATTTTATGAGTAATTAGACTTTTAAATGGTTGCCACTAAAAAGCAAAAATGTCTGAGATGTATCAAACCAGCCTAAATTTATTAAAATTTTAAAAAGCTTATAAATAGTTGTTAATCAAGCTTAAATACCTAGTTAAAATATCATCATTATCAAAAAGTACAAAAAGTGTAAGAAAACAAGAAAAAAATACAATTAGTAAACTACACAACAGTCATAAAAACTATTCTGAGAATTGGAGTATTTTTTTTAAGTGTTTGAAATAAAAGCTTCACACACACCTGAGTTTTCAAGCTTTTAAAATAGCCTGTTTGTGTAGCAATCCAGTTTATATAAAGTTCACTACATAAAGAAATAACAAAGGTTATTAACAGTAAGTAAATTACATGCCAAAAATATATAAGTCAGCTGGAATGTACAATTGAGTTTCTTATACAAGTTTAACAAAATTATAAAATTTTATTAAGTCATTAGCAGAGTAGAATTTTTTTTTTTATTAAGCATGATAACAATTTTTTATTTGCAATAAGAATATTGCATTTAAAAATGTTAAGTGTAAAATATAAGACGAGCTACAAGAATAAAAAAAAGCGGTAGTTAGGAGTTATTGCGAGAAACAATAAAAAAAATCACTAAAGTCATTTCCGACAAAGCACATTATTATCTTCAGTAACTACAGAATAATCAGAAAAAATTGTTAAGGCAAGTAATAGAATAGCAAAATTTATTACCTAAAATGAGTTATCGTTTATAATTGAAAACTTTTATAAAGAATTGATGTTGGCGGTAATGGAAAACTTTTGTTTATTTCTTCAATGACAACATGAAGTCGTGTTTAGGAAATGCATTAAGGTTATAAAGTCTCATAAATCAAATTAGGACTTTAATCAAACTGTTAACATGAGAGCACTGATAGAAAAACTATTGCTTATCTGAGAATTTTTATTAGAAATGTTTTTACTAACTTTGACATATTAGTAGAATTTCTTGGTTTAGTTCCAACGCGAAGCACAACAATCGGTGAAATTTTTCAAGTAAAGGTGCAATGTACCAATACGGAGTTTTTGGAAGTACAATTCCTTCTTTTATTTTTAGTATAAAGTTTAATTAAAGTTTAAAAAAATGTCTTAAAACATTTATCAATAATAAAAAATACTGTTAAGCTACTATAATATATTTTTTGATAAAAAACATTTATTTGGTAATTTTTTTTGAGTCAAATCGAAATTTCATTACTTTAAATGTAAAAATTGTTTGAAATTCCAGGTTTTTTCAAAAAATCTCAAACTCAAGTTTTTTTCTAGAATTTTTAACCGTAAATTCACAAATTTAAAGCTTTTCCGGGATTCAACTTTTTTGGCAACACTGATTGTTTTTTCTTTGATGTACACAATAATATAAATAATATTTTAAATTATATCAGCTGCAAGACTTAAAATTTCACATATATTAAAACTCAAACTAACACTGTGGATTGAGCAAAACATACATCATAAGTTTAATTTGCCACTCTTTCAAGCAAAAAAGCCAGTCTGGGTCAACAAAAACATTCCTGATATTTTTGTATACAAAAAGCAATTCTAAACAAAAAACTTAAAAAATGGCTTAGTTGGCCTGAGATTTGAAGTCTTCAAATAGTGATAGTCTGAGTGTGTGGCAATGTTTAGTTGTTTATTTGCTTGAATTTAACTATTTTGATTAACAATGTACAAACTTTATAAATTTACCATCCCTATATCTAGTTTATTTTAAATAGGTAGCTCGAAAAAACAGCAATTGTGTGTATTGATATGCAAGGCATAAAAATTAACTTAGCTTGAAATATAAAGAAATTGAAAATAAACAATGTTTGAAAAATGGAATGTATACAAAACAAAAACTATATTAACTTATGTCATATATATTGTTTTAAATGTGTCTGTACAAATTTAGATATGACATGTATAAATAACAATGTTAGAAAAGTATGCATAAACTAAACTTAAACTAACTAAAGTATTAAATAAAAAGTGGTTTAAAATATGAGCATTTTTTTTAAATTTGTGTGCATAGAAAACTTATAAAATATTAAAATGTGTCAAAACAAAAATCAAATGAACCTTATTTCTTATTACTATGTTATTTTAAATGTATTCACACTAAAATATAACATTTACAAACAAAAAAATTATAAAAGAAACTGAGGTATAACAAATATTGAAAAAGAATATCTAAGCTATAAAGAAATGACACTTTAGTTAATTACTGTGCATTACTTTTGTACAAAATGGAAAATATTTGCATTTACTTTATTTAATAAATAGGTATTATATAACCAACTTATTAAATCCAAGCACTCTTGACACTCTTTTTCCAGATAATTACTCACTGTTGTAAAAAAGAAGTAATTATGAAACTGAGAAACATATCCTGTTAGAACGCTAATCTGTCTTTTTCACATTTTTAAACTAAAGCAGTAATTACTTGAAATTATTTTAAAATGTTATAGAGAGACTTAAAATCAAACTAATAAAATTAAGCCGAATTACCGAAAAAATTAAAGTAGAAATATAATTTTGCTCAGCGGGCCACATTTACATGCTCGCGGGCCACAAAATTTTCTTTCGCGGGCCGCATTCAATTCAAAAAAATAACATGCTCGCGGGCCGCAGATTTGCCCTTCGCGGGCCGCAATTGGCCCGCGGGCCGCAGTTTGCCGACCCCTGTACTAAGCTATTGTATATAAAAATTTATAAACAGTTGATATAGTTTAAATTCTTAAAAAAATTTCATACTTATAGAAATTAGTAAAACTTATGTTATTCATTACAAGGTTTAATATAGGTTTTCAAACATCATGTAGTTAAAAAGAATGGTTGCCATAACTTATTATAAGTTTTAAATAGTTATTATACAAAACTACATTACAACCTCTAAAACTTGTTTAATATATATTTTCCTTTTTAAATATGACTTTTTATAATGACATGACATTGTCAAACCAACATTTTTTAATAAATAATTTAAAACTATCTTTAACTGTTTCTGTATAACTACATAATTTTTACAAGTTATTAATTTAGGCAGCTAGTAACTTTTTTTTTAATTTAATTTTTGCTAAATAATTTTTTCTGTCATGTTAAATAAAAAAAAGTTTTCTAAAGCATGTTTTGGCTCTACATAAGATTCTATCATTTTTAGAATACATAAATTTGTATAAAATTTTTTAATAGTTTTAATTAACAAAGTCTTTTACTTAATACCTGTTATGTATAGTTATTGACGTCATATTAAAACAATCGCAACAGCTCAATTACAAATAAATCATTACCAATAACTTAATTTTGGAACAGTAATTGTTTTGCACTTAATGTAAATTTCAGTGAACAAATTGTTTGCCATATTGTTATTTTACCTTAGTCTCGTACTAAAGTTAATTGTTGAGTGTCTCAATCAAATAGTTTTAGAAATTCTCAAAGGTAAAAATAGTCAGCATTTTGGTGACATAAAAACTCTGTTTAGAAATATAGTTATTTAAATAAGAGAAAAGCTGTTTCTTATTATTTTAAGAATTAAAACGATTATTTGAGTTTCATAAACATTGTTCATCAAACATTATTTATTAAGCTAAGTGATTAGCATAAATATGTATTTTTACGGTTCTTGGAAATTTTAAGTAACAAATATTAGAATATAGTTGTTTGAAAACTAAATAAACGTTGTATTTAGATCGGTATAATTTGAAAGTCAAAGATGTTTGACTAAAGTACAGTAAAATAAAAATGTTAATGAATTAAAGTCCTGGTTTACTCTAATTCTTCCTGTTTAAGTACTTCAAATCTAATACAAAAATAAAAGTAACATTGTATACTTCAATATAGAATATTAAGGTAAAAAAAAAAGTGTCTTATATTTTCATATACTAAAACTATCAAAACGTTGTACCCGTCTACTAATTAATATATTAAAAATATGTTGTTTATTATAATTGTTTCTGATCTCATACTACTATCTCACTAATTTTATTAATATAAATTTAACAAAATTTTAGCCCATATAAAGGTTTTGTGGTACATATACATTTTTATAATACTTTTTATGCAAATAATTTAAAAAAATATTCTGAGTTAAATTTTACAAACAGTATGAAATTAAAGCTTTTTTGATAATTTAAGCTTATGTTAAAATAAACTGCTTACTATCAAAAGCTTGTATTAATGAAATTACGATTAAACATGTCGTATTTTAAATATGTTTTTGAAAACAGATCAAAAAAAAAAATTTGATTTTAGTTTGTACCTTCTAAAACTTAAGTTTTATTCACAATACTATAGTTATCTAATTAAAGCTTACTATACAGTTAAGTCTTTATATTTAGGTAGCTTTTGGGTATTGTTTGTTAATCATAACAACTTGAAATTATTTATTGTAACTGTATTAGACTATAAAAGTTTCTAGTTAGATAATAGTAAAATTCTCGAACAAATGTGAGCGATTATAAATTGATTATATATAAAGTGCTTTAGATTGTATTTTTATTATTTCACCTGAATGGCTGCTTAGCAGTGAAACCTTGGTAATACCAATAAACTTTTATTCTGAAGGTATTATCATTTTAAAATCAGTTGTTGATAATATTTTTAGTACTTATCAGTTCTACTTGATACAAAATATTTGTGTCATTTTTATTTAATTTTCCTAATGTAACTTAGTGCTTTAATCACAGCTTTTATCGAGCCGTACATTATAGAAAACTTTATCACTTGATTTTTATGTTTCTTCGTTTTAAAATAAATTTTTATATCCTGTTTTATTTTTAACATTTGAAAAGAGTAAATTTAATATTCATAATAAAGCTCAATTCATTCACTACTTTCTCACATGATAATAGTAAAAATAATTAACACTTATTCAAATTGTTCAAAAATACTTCCAAGAAGGTAAACATATACAACTTAGCTTTTATAATAAATAGTTGCTTTAAATAAAGCTGCTTAACTAATAAAAATATTTTTATAAAGATAGATTTTAAAAGATTATTATAAAGCAAGTGTAACTTTTTATCAGTATATGTAGTTTAGTTTTACAAAAATAACTGTTTTTATAAAAATTAGTAAAACTTGATTAATCAAGAAGGTTGTCATATCAGGTTATAGCCTAATATATATTAAAAAGAGTGATGGTTCTCATCTATACTATATATCTGAAATATATTATACTAAAAAAAGCGCAATAGAAAAAGTTTTTGTTAAAAATACAACTTATTCATATTAGAAATAGTAATGATGAAAAACTCAACAGAACCCATTTTACAAAAAAAACTATTTCTTTAAATTTATGTAGAACTTTAAAATGATGACAAACGAAAACGTCTACTTAATAATACACAAGAGTAAAGTTTAAAGATTTTTAACTAAACTTTTTCTGATAAGCACACACGACTTTTCACGATGATAGCGTCAGGTAGCTGGCAATATTTAAAATTAAGTTTGTAACTACATTGATATTTTTTTTTATTTAAAGATTTAGAACTCATTTTTGATAAATAATGTGAAAAAAGTATGCTAAAGACATAATTTGGCTTGTTTATTAGTTTTTACAATCTTAGAAAAAGATAAAGCTGTGTTTAAAAAAAAACTTGTTTTCATTGCAAATATTAATTTCTTTTTATAGTTTTTTTCTAATATCTATTTAGTATATTAACTGACGTAACTGTAAAACAATCTCAAAAAGTTAGTTACAAATAAAACATTTATCAAAGTTTAATTCTGGGTCAACCATTCTCATTAAGCTTTTCAAATTTTTAAGTCAGCCACACGTTGACTATTCTTATTCTTTTATTAGTTTATTTAGCAGTAGCAAACATGATATAAGTGTTTCTAAGTATCATTTAAACTTTTTCATATAATTAGTCTAACATGCTTTTATTTATATATTTTTTTGTAAAACTCTTGTAATTTTATAGTGGCTTAATGTTTCAAAGTTTTTGTTTATTTTATACACGGTTGTTTTTATTTTATGTAAATATTACAAAATAAATATCTAAGTATAATTTGTAAATTTTTACTAATCTTATGCTAGTTTAGTTACTATAAATAAGTTTTTATTGGTGTATCAAACAAAGTTTAAGTATAAAATATTTCTTTTACACAAAAAGGAATCCTTTTTACAAACCAGATTGAAAATTAAATTGTTAAGTTGTCCTGATATTATAATGTTCAACTTAAAATATAACATTTGTGTTCTTTTAACAACCAAATTAATTTTTGTGTGCTTATAGATTTCGTTTATTTGTTGTTTAAGTTTTTCATCAATAACAATTCTTTAACTCCTGGTAGCTCTGTTTTTTATCTTACTTTAAACTCATTGACAACTATTGTCTATCACATTTTGCTATGCTGTTAAGAACTTGTTTGATTTATTAATAAGACTTAAATATAAGGCTTTTTAATAATAACAAAATCCTTTAATTCGTTTCTTCAAGTTTAGCGAAGAATTTTTTTTCATTAAGTGATCATTGTTTCTTTTTTCTAGTTAGCAATAAAGTAAGAACGATCTTTAGTATTTCTTCATGGAAATTTTATTAGTAACTCTCAAGACATATGACAGCCATCGTAGTTGTCTATATCATGACTTGTAAAGAAGTTTATAACCTTTTTACAGTCCCTTTTAACCAAGAATATTTTTTATATTATCAAAATTACATAAAGATAAATAGCTACCATTTCTTAACTTCACAAACTAAACAAATATTATAAAATTAAAATAGGTAAAACTTGATAAATTATACTTAAAATCAAAATTTAGTGTTTGTTGTCGTTAAACGTATACGTAACTATACTATTTCAAGTTATCAACAGTTTTTATGTTTTTATTTCTATTAGAGATAAAGAAATTTAACTCTGTATCTTAAAAACTTTAAAGTTTGTAAAGACTCGAATTGTTAAAGTAAATCTAAAACGCTATTTTTAGAAAACAAATTTGTTAATTTTTAAAAAAATTTATTGAACCTGCTATAATTTTGTTAAGGTTTTTTACAATCTTAAAATAAGTTTCATTAGTCTTTGTTTAACGTCATCATATTGAAAAAACAAACACACATTTATAGTTTACATATATCAACAAAAAAATGATTAACAGTTTAAAAAAACTAAATAACACTTTTTTAGCTTAACCAAATGTTGATTATTACACTTTTTTAAGGTTTTATGTTTCAAATCATTTCCAGTTAATTTTATACGATTTTAACCTTTTGTATTTTGTTAGCAATGCCTGTTTTTGTTTTGGTTTCTTTTAAGTAAGACCTTGTGAACTTTAAACACAATTTTTATTGTAATTTTAAGGTTTACATATTTACACTTTGCCGCAGTGGGGTGCAACACAAATCAAATTTCAACAATTAAAGTTCTTTAAAACATTATCTCAAAAAAAATATATTAAAAAAAAAATTTCTGCAACATAAATTAATATCTACAAGCAACTTTTTTTTGAAATTTTTAATATTTTTTTGACTATAGCTAAAAAATGTTTAAAAATATATAAATTGTTATAAATTATTTTATCTAAAAAAATATATTAAACATTTTGCAAAGTATAGAAAGTTGTATGTAGATTTCATCAAGACTTATATAAATAAATTTTAGTTTTTTCACATATGTACTACTTTTTGAGATATGATCTCTATAACATTTTTCAAGAATTTTAATCGTCCGAATTTTATTTTCATGTAACCGTGCAAAGCATTATTATGATTTTAACTTTCCGTCAAATGCTTTACTTTTTTTCATTTTTATTGATATAACGAACTCGGACGTTGTTTTTATTATCGAAGTTTAATAGAACAATAAATTTTACCAAACTAACTTTTAAAACCACTTTTATACATATTTTGATCATTTTTTTCAGATTATAATTTATTAAATGAATAGTGTTAACTCTACTTAAGTTTAAATACAAGTTTAATAATTTTACTAAAGGGTCTACTAATGATTATGTACCAGATTAACGATAAAATAATAAAGTTTTTTTTGAAAGTTAACTACTTACCTGTAACATAATTTATAAGTCTGTAAACAATAGACTAATTTCTCTATATTTATCTGAATCAGTCAACATTAAAATTTTTTATTTCTTTTAAAATTAAAAAATTTAATTTTTTTGAATTAATAATTATGAAATCTCTGAGTTTTTATTAAACTTTATACTAACTTATTCGGTTTATTATCTCAATTAAAATACTCTGAAAATGTAAAAGTTTTGTTAAATTTTATTTGTTTTATGTTGAGAATTATCTAATATGTATATGCTAGAATACAATTTGATAACTAGAAACTTTAAAAATAGGAATGTTATCTTTTGGTATATGTTTTTTTAACATTTTTCATTCTAAACTACTATTATACATATTAAAAAACAATAAGATAAATAAACGATTTCGTTTTTTATACGTCTTTTAAAACAACTTACTAGTTTGAAACGTAAATTGAAATTATTTATAGAAAAGTTCTTATTTCTAATTAATAGTATTTTGAATATGTATGAGGTTTTTTTAGTTTGTAATTGCAATGTTTTTTATTTCAGATTCCAGATTTTACTAATTTTAGACTTAAATTTTATTTTTTCTAAATGCAATTTTTTTTGGCAACACAGTTTATTTGTGTTTTTTATTTCAATAAATGTATCATATTAAATGATCACTTTTGTAAACTTTTAAAAAACTTATTAATTATACTATTCTAAACATGTCGTTAACGTTAAAAATAGTAAGTTTAATATTTATTATTAAACTTCAAATAAAACAAAATTTTCTTACATTCAAATACAAAGCAGTTTAATTTATACTTGTTTTGTTTCTTTAAATAATTTTTAAGAAAAAACAATAAGTATTAAGTCAAAATTCTAAACTTATTATTAATCTTTATGTGCGAGTATTAGTGTTTTTATCGGTTTGTAGCTTCTTAAAATAACTTTATTTTTAAATAAATTACTAAAATATATTAAAATCATAACAAGTTGTACGTCAGGTTGTACTACACATATATTTAAAAAAATAACTGATTTTGGTTATTATTATTTCAAATATTATTATGAAAGAACTTTATGAAAGTAGTTCTACAAAAATTAAATAGTTTTTGTGTAACTTTTTCAAAAAGGCTTTAATAGAACATAACTTAACTTAAATAACAATGTTTAGAAATTTATATTCAAAAGCATTTTTAATTTTGATTTTGATGAACTACAACACGATTTTTTCCGTAATAATTAATAGGCTGCTAACTTATAAGAAAAAGTTTTTTTTTACTTAATAGTTTTCAAACTGTAAAGTTTATAATAATTTTTAATTAAACTAGTCTAAATAATTATGCTCAAGAGGTAATTTTGTCTTGTATACATGTTTTTTAAATCTTAGAAAAGATAAATTTAAGTTTAATAATAAACATTTATTTTTGACGTCATATATAAATAACATAAACAAGTGATTAAACGATTTTTATAATAAACAACTAAAAATGATACTAGTAAAATATAACATAATGGTAATTTATAAGTCTACTTAATATGGACTATCATCTAAATACTGTTAGTAACTCCATAGAAAGAATTTAGTTTTGTTGTAAAATTATAAAACTTATTGGATAAATATGTTTATTGCAAGCTATAAAAGTAACTAAAAAAGTTTTTTAACTTTTTTTTCATTTTCTAAAGTAATTCAAAATTACCATATATTAAAAAATACTTGAGTAGTCTTTTTAACAACAATCTAGAACTAAATAGTAATTGTTTAATTGCATTTAAAATGTAGTATGGTACTGAATTTTTGATTACACATTAACATTAATAACTAATAATTTTAAAAAACACCGAACGAAGGGTTTCTAGTAAATAATTATCTAAAACATCAAGTCAACTCGTTTAATTGGTTAAACTTTTTTTAATGTTACGTATAATTAAATTATTTACTTTTTTTTTTAGTTGTTTTACATGCTATATGTTCGTTGATTAATTTCTGTGCTCTTTAATCTTTTTTAGTTATAACTTTTTCATACTGAACTGCTGTCTGACGGAGTAATAACTATAAAGAAATCCATTTTTTTACAGCATATTAATTATCAACAATTTTGAACTTAAACAAATGTCGTTTAAAAACTTTTTTTTCTTAATATAAAAGCTATTAAAAAAAATAATTTTTTGTTTCATTTTTTCGTTGTAAAATTTTTATAATAAACTAAAGTTTTTTATTACTGATAAAAAGTTAAAATCCACTATAATAAATTTTCTTGTCATTATTAGTCTTAAAACTTTTTTACTAAAATTATAATTTAATAATAACTTCGTCCAAAATTACATTATAAAATAATTATACAGTAAAAAAAAAGAATAATTATGAAATTTTAAGACCTACCTATCTGTGGATACTGCCAGCGATTGATTTAATTATTGTGCTGAACTGTCGAACTCAGTTATTTTGATACCAAACCTATGGAAGGAAATACACTAATTATGCATGAATCAGCTTATTAAAGTATTAAACTAGGTAAGAAAGGTTTTTTAGAAGTAAAACTTAACTTAACTTTTAAACTTTAGACAAACTAATACTAAAGCAGTGCCTTTAACAAAAATTTGTTCGAGCTAACAGAAAACAAGCAGTATAAAAAAAATCACTTGGATTAATTGAAGTAAAACTTAAACTGTAACATTGTAGCTATAAAAAGATTTATAAACACAACCAATATTTATTTACATTAAAAGTTATAAAAAAAAAGTTAAATACTTTAAAAATATATTTCTGCTCGATTAGAATGTTTAATATAGTAGCTATTTTTTTTTCATTTTAAGTTACTGATATTATACTGGTTAGTTTGGTTTTTATGTATTTGAATAATTATTTTAATATTTAAGTTCAAACAAGAGATAGTTTGTATTGAAAATTCGCTATCACTTTTTTATAAGTAAATTAAACTAAAAACAATTTATAGGTTTAATTTAAGACATATTTCTTAACTTAATTTGTTGTTACTAGATTCAAAATAAATAAACGAAGATAAAATAATTAAAAGTCATAAAAAGCAAAACTTTTTAGTTTATATCTAAAGTCTGAATAAATACTTAAAATTTATTCACAATTTAGTTATTTGAGATTCTTAAATAACAATATGAACCAATATTAAAATAACATTTTTAAGATTATTTTAACATTGAAATAGATGGCAAAAGTAAGGCTAGACTTTATTAAGTAGTCATACTTTTAATATTTATTCCAATACTGAACTATTGAACTCACAATTAATTACAATACTTTAAGTAGCATTTTTTAACATGATTAACGATTAACTTATATCTAAATTACTCAAGTGAGAAACTTTGTCACGTAGTTTTATAAAACTCAAAGAAGTCAATTATAACGTTAAATTCAGATGCTTTCTTAAATTAATTTCTAAGATATTTATTAGTATTCATGATCATTTGTGTTTAACTGTAGTTTTAGAATAGTATGATGTAGTTATAATGTATCTTAGTGTTTTTTATTTTATTTGAATAAAATATTAGTTTTGTTTCGCTTGTTGTATTAATCTTCTATACTTTACTATTCCCTATTAGCCATTAAGAACCTCTTATTGAGATATTAGACAACGAGCCGGGTCTAGTGAATTGAAATATCTAGCTAGATAAAATACTACTAGTTATTTCTATCTAAGTTACTCACTTATTTTGAGATAAAACACACTATATTTTTTTATAAACTATAGAGTTAGAACATTGTCAAGAACTTATAAACCAAACTAACTGATACGTAAAACTATCAAATCAGATAAACTGAGCAAATCTTGTTAAACATTTATTTACTATAAGGCACTAATTCAATTTTAAATTTACTTATAAAGTTTTTCCTGTAATTTAAAAAATTAAAACATGTGTTCATTTTTATCTTAAATCTTGTAATAAGTATTTGCCGTTATGAACCATGCAAATCACAAAACTGCTTATTTATAATAAATGATATCTCGATTTAAAGAAAACTAGGTCAGTATATATTTTTGTTTAGATTCTTTCTAATATAATCATAACTAAATAAAACAAGTTTGAATTGATTTTTCTTTTAATTAGTTTTTTTTTTCGTATTAGATATACTTTACTGTGCATATAAGAATCATACTTTTTAGTGTGATTTTAATATTGTAAGTTTGTATAGTACTATTTAAACTTTTATTTAAACTGTTTATTTAAAATACAAGTTAAGTAGTCATATAAAAAAAAAACCTTGTGTAGCTCATAGTGTATTATAATTGCATCTAAGCAGTTTTGGAATAAAACTTGATTAATAAGGTAAAGTTTAAATATATAAGGTATTATTTAGTGAATTTTTACTGTTAAACAAAATCATACGTCTGTTTAAAATTTCAGTGCTTGTATGCTTTTTTACCATACGAAGCTAACTTTTACAAAACAAAATTTAAGACTATTGTCAAAATTGTTAACCAATCAAACATAGCAAAAAAGTACTATATTAAATTTATTCTTTATATCCAATAAGTTCAAATGTTTAAAGATGTTATTCAAATAGTGAGAAAAAGTTTATTTAAAATATTAAGTTTATAATTTTGTTCGCATAGTTTAAAAAAGATTTCATGACATAGTTGTTTACCAGCAGCAAACACGTTGTTTATTATTTCGTATTTTTTATCCAAACTCTTTAAAATTTTATCATAATAATGTCTTAGATTTTTTAAGTCGAACTGCGTTTGACTATCATAAATTTGTTTTTAAAACAGTTGGTTGTATTCATTAGTCAAGTAAACACTAACAAAATAAATTTCCTAAAAAGTTTTAAAGTAGTATTTGTTTAATGACTATTCTATTATTAAATAAACCTTAAACCAGTTCATACCAGAGCGCTAACTTAAATAATACAACAAATAATGTTAAAATAACTTGCTTTTGTTTATATATCATAATAGCTTAATGTAAAAATTGAAAGCACACAAGTAAAAATAATTTAAACTAAATTAACAAAATAATAACTAAAGTTTTACTTACAATTATGTTATAAAAAAAGTACTGGATTAGCATTTGACCAAATATTTTCTACCTGAGATTTTGTTTATAGTTTTTAAAATAACCGCTTTTAGTTTATTTTTTCTTTGTTTTATATTAAAAACAAAATTGATTGTATTTTTTTCTAAATTTAAAGATAAGTTATGCATAAAAAAGCTTTAAAATAATTAAACATTTCGTTATAAAAAAATTTTATCAATTTATTGATGAAAAAATAATTAAAAAAAAACAACAAAAAATGCATTATGTATACAAAACAACAAAAGCTATTAGTCTGTTCACATTAAAATCTAAAATAACAGGGTAAGACGTATTAAAAGAAATAAAGTAAATTTTGTCTTAGTTTAAGTTCATTTTTTAATATAGAACTGGTCTATATCGTATGAAAAGTTATAAAATCAGATTTGTTTTTATTTTGATTGTTTAGAATCTATAATGCTTTTGTTAAACAAAAATGTGAAAATTGTAAATAATCAATATAAATAACAAATGATTACCTAAATGCATAGTTATTTTGTGACGAAATTATTTAGAAGTTTAATACATTTATTTAGAAACAACATTAAATTATGTCATATTTTTTTGATTTAAATATTATTTTTTGTTTACAAGGTTAAAAAGTCTCTACCAGACTATTTTAAAAGTTTTATTCTAGACGGTTGACAGTATAATGAAATATCATTTTAATAAAATAAAAATAAAAACTCTGAAAACAAAATAGTTATTAAAAGTTATCGTAATATAATATTAAACTTTTGGACTTTGTTGTTATTTTATTTATATTACAAGCTAATATCAAATTTATTAAATAACAACAATACTAAATTTTTGTATTTTGTTCAACTTTTAAATTGAACTAGTATTTTAAAGCGCAAATTTAATTTATTCTTATCAAAAGCTATTTTACTAAAACTAGTGACATTGTTTATAACTGTTCAAAATATAGATTTAAGTTTTTGCTGTTAAAAGATCCTAGTGAAACAAGTTCACTGGAATATAAATAAAAACAAATTAAAAATAGAATAATTTTCCATTAAAAACCCAGCTGAAGTGTATTGATTAGTTAACACACAGAAACATATATTGGTACAACAAAGGAAGATAACTCTATAAAGACATTGTGTATATGCATGAAATATTTGTTTTGGTTATGTTTTTTTCAATATAACAAATTTCAACTATACCAGTAAAGTGATAAAAATTAAAAGAATCAACAGTTGTCGACTTAGAAGCTGCATAAAAACGACCATGGCTGGTATAAAAATAAATTCTTTAAAAAAGTTAAACTCTTTAACATATTCTAGTTAAATGTTTATGTCATAAAAATGCATAAAAAATTATAAATGATTTGATAAAAAATAATGATTTTCAATTTAGTGTCAGAGCCTTTTTAAAAAAACTAGTTTTATTCTAAAACTAATAATGTTTTTAATTTTTTACTCTAAATTTTGATTGAAATATAGTATAGTTTACTAAGTTTACTAATTTTGTTTACAAAGTGGCAGTCAAATTAATAACTTTAGTTTAAATATTTACTATGAATGTTTATTGCTAACTTTAAAATTTTTTTTATTGAATTTAAAAACAAAATCTAAGCAACGGCTTGTACTATTTTTTTTTTGTAAATACTGTGTCAAAGGACAATTACTGTATATTTCAAAACGATTTTGCAAAACATTATGTATAAATTTATATTCAAAATTAACAAGTTTTAGTTAGAAGTAACCTGCTTATAACTTAGAACATTAATTTACATAAGTTAAACTTTACCAAGCAACATTACTTATGTTAAAGTTAGACAACAATACATATAGACTAAGTTTAAAATGTATGTCTAGTGTTAACAAAGTAAACAAACTACTGATCAAATTACTAAAAGAAGTATTTTTGAGATTAAATAGTTGGTCAACATGTTGTTGACCTAAAAACTTACGTATTTCCGCGATTATAAAATAAAACACAAATTACAGCAATTAATAATATATGTTGGTAAGTAAGTTTTCAGCTGATATACTTTTACGTCACTAACAATTTAAAAAAAAAAAGTAAACTTAATAAATAATAACAAAAGTATTTACATTATAAAAAAGGAACTATAAATTTATCTAATTAATATGAACTATTTATGTGTCGTTTGCTCTTATCTATTTTAATCTGTGTTTAATCTGCTCTAAACTTCTTATAAATCGGACAAATTTAATTTTGTAATGCTTGCAAATATTAGTAATGTTAGCAAAAACTTATAAAAATTAAAAATCAAAAAGCTTAGTTTATCAGTACTCGCAATAACGCTGCTAAATTTATAAATGAATTGAATTAAAGTATTAATAATAGAAATAACTGAAAAACAATAAAGCTTAGGCTAAATTAAATAAGATTAATAGTCAAACTTGACTAAGTAAAAAAAATATGATTGTTAATAAGCCATCAGAATCAGCTTATTTTATAATATTTCCTTACTGAAACTTCTAAAAAAAAAGGTAATGATAATAAAATATACAAACTAGTTATACAATATAAACTTTTTGCACAATTCTAAAAAAAAAAAGTTATATTTTAAAAATAGTTAAATATCTTTCTAAACCTGTTTGATTTAATGTTGTTTTTTTTTTCTTTTAGTATTGATTAGTAATGTCTAAATACGATAGTATAGTTTATTTTTTCAATTAAGTTGAAACTAAATTTATACAAATTTATATACTATAAATATATATTAATTTTATTCTGATAAAGTTTTAACTGGCTTGTTTTGCTTTAGTTTTTTTTTTAGATGAAAAATATATCTTAAAATTTCCTAGTCTCAATTTTCCGACCTTTGTTTGTAATAGCAACTTTTTAAATTGTTATAAAAAAATATCTTAATCAAAGTGTAAAGTTTTGTTACGTTTGGAAAGTAGTAAAATGTTTTTTTTTTTTTTTTCATAAACCAGTCAAAGAGAGTAGTATTCATATTCTAGTCACAGCCTGCTGCAGTAAACATGTTATTCATGTTGATGAGACATTTTTTTTAATTAATGGTTTTATGTTTTGTTTTTATCTAACCTTGGTTTTTTCTCAAAAATATTTTAACTGTTTTAGTTTTGAGCAGTTATTTCTCAATTTAGTTAAAATATCATTCTAAAATTATAATTGCTGCTAGAGTTAATTATTGTGTAAAAGTTTTTACAATATTTAAAATATCTTATAAGTTAAATGTTCTTTGTATATTTGCTAGTGTTTGCAGTTGTTCTTTAATAGACAACATATTCAATTATTGTCACGTCAAGTTTTATATAGCATAGCCTTAAGTATTGTTTAATACCAGCATTAAGTATATGTCAAGTTTATGATTTAGGTTATCTACATTTGTTGGTTACATTTGTTACGTTTTGACATCATTGTATAAATAACACTAACATGTAGTCAAAAGTCATATATAAATAAAAAAACACATTATTTTAAAACTAATAACTTATATAAAACGGCATTTTGGAAGTCAACATAATGTTGACTGTTTTTTCAAATGTTACGTTTAACATCATAAAACATTATACATTATTATATTATAAGTTTTTACTTTATTAAAAAAACATGTTTAATCTGACCTTTAAAAAATAAAATATCAATTATCTAAATTATTAAAAGTTTTATAATTTCTACAAATGTTTTAATTAAAACTAAAAGACCTTATAATTTTTTTTTATAAAAAACTATAAAAACATAAAACTATTGTCGCTTGTACTTAATAAGATAATAATGATAAAACTGTTACTGAAGACTAGCATGTATATTATAGTGTACCACATTATTGTACAAATACAGCGTATTATATCGAAAAAGCTTTTTGTTAATATTTTAATTAGGTTTATAGTAGATATAAACATGCTAAGATCTAATAAATAACTAGAAAATATATTTAAGACATATTAATTACTAAGTTGTTGTCGATTGACACGTGTTTGTAATAGACAAATGACAACCAAGCTACTTATTAAGAGTATTTTACAATTTCAGTTTTTTTTTGATAAAAACAAATAAACAAGCTTTTGTTAAAATACTTAAATAATGATAAGATTATAACAACTATGAAATAGTTTTACTTGAAATAAATTAATTGGTTGCGACATCTTTTAATACTAGTTCTTAGAATATGTAAAAATGTTCAACTAAAAACTGAAATAGATACATTTTTTTAATTTCTTTTTAAAAAAGCTAGTAAATTAACTGATTCTCTTACTCTTTTTACAAATAAATTATTTTTAATTTTTATTTTTCGAAATAAAATCGTAAATATGAAAATATTATAATAGTTCAAATTATAATGAGTACATAACTTAGTTCAAACTTTTTTAGCTTCGAAACATTTTGCTTTAACATACCCGGGATTTGTACATTAAATTGATGTTTAAATAAAATATATCAATCAGTATGAGTATATATGTAATACTTTGATTCTTAGTGAAAATTCATTGCAAAATAGCAAACATATAATATAGATGAACCATTGAATTATCAGCTTTAAGACATATATTTATAAATTCTATGAAGGTTAAAAGTTCATAAATGAAACTTAAAAATTAATATTAATAAGTTACTGTCTACTCTTTGTAGACACACAAATTTACAAACATAAAAAATCATGATATTAAGAAAATATGTTTGTTTATACTTTAAAGTTTGTTGCTTACAATTACGTTTTTTTTTTATATATGTCACTTAAATGCCTATGTAAAAACTTGTTAAACGTAAACAAAATAACTATTTTTAAATATCTTAAGTATGCCACTAAAAGCTATGTTAATGTTCTATATGTTTTCAAAACTATTATACTATTAATAAGAAAACAACCATTTACAATTCTTAACAAAAATAACTTAATATTTGTAAAAAAATATAGTCAAATAAACCATTTTTAAATCTACTAAGTACTAATAAAATAATAAAACTGGTCACCACTACGTTTACTTAAAAAAATGTGTTGAATAACTTCAAGGTATTGGAATAAGATGAAACTATTTTTTTAATCATAATTATTTAAATCAGAAATTTATAACAAAGTTTTTATAAACTTTGTCAAAACGATTTTGCTAAGAGTTTACATTGGCTTGTATATCACAATATCTCTTATTTTAAATTTTTTTTAACAAGATTATAATATAAAAGGCTGTGTTCAAAATTGCAATTAGTTATAACTTCAACTAACAAAGTCTTTTAAATTAAATACTTTAAATCTGTTTCGTATAGTTAGTGACGTAAATGTTAAATAAGCACAAAAACTAAACCAAAAAAAAACTATTTATAGAAACTAACTCATCAATAATTTAAGTCTTTTATGTTGTTCAAATTTTAAGGTTAACAAAGAGTTAACCATAATACGCATTTTATTAGTGTGTCCTAGCAATATCGCTATCTGATACTAAAATAAAATATTTCAGCTAAGATGCAATTGTCTTGTAATATGTTTTAATTTCTTTTTCAAGTTAGTCTTACATAGCTTTACTTTAATTTGAATCACTTGCATATAAATGTTTTTTAAATCTTTTATCTCTCTAGATTTTCAAAACAAATATTTTTTTAAAACGATTTGTTTAGTTAAACTATTCTTAAACTATTTAAAAATTATAAAGACACTTCAAAAGTTTGAAGGTACTAGAATTGTAATTTTAAGTTTTAGTTAATCATAATTTTGTTAACCTTCAAAGTTCTACTGGTTAAAAAAAAGTATCTAATAAAAAAAAAGTTTGTATAAAATTAAATTATTTCGAATAAGTTATTATTTTTTTCAAATCAGTATATTACAAAAATTCTAAAAAAACTAGTACTGTTATTTTTTTAATAGCTATTAATTAATAAATTAATTGGTTTATACCCTTAAAAAAACCTAAATTACGTTTTATAAAAAAAACAACATGTATTCTTATAGTGGTCCTTGGTAATGCATAGAAGTAGAATATGTTTTTTGCGCTTCGAAAGCTTTTTGAAGAACATGTAGTATATTTTTTAAAATCATTTTCCTTTAGTCTGCTAAATTTAAAATAAACTAAATTTCGAATCTAAATATAAAAGATTATAAATTTATATATTCTTATACGCTTATCCGATTTTTTTAACAGAGTTCCAAACAGTTTAAATTATATTTTTTTTCATTGATACTCGTTTTTTTTTAATAATTTAAATAAATTTTGTATTAAATTATTAAATATAATTTTCTACTGTTTTAATAAAACGATGTGATATAAGCATCTTAATTAAATCAGAGTAATAACTAAAATAAATGTTACCTAGTTCATCGTATACCATATAATTTTTAGAGGGCTTAAAAGTGCAATTTAACTAATTTTATAACGAGACTAATTATCGTAATTTTATTAAAAGTTTCAAACTCCATTTATACAAAATTGTTTTGGTAGTAGTATAAAGTCGCTATTTACATTGTATTTGTAAAGATTCAACTCTCATCTAAGCTACTTTTTAATCAAAAATAAAAAACTTCAAACTTCAAACTACAACTTATACATTATTATAAAATTCATAATTATCATAGGTGCTTAAGATAATAGTACTTAAAGTTTATAAATCAACATACTATTGACTAGCTTCCTAATGATAACAGTTTTGTTTTCACTACACCTGTTTTTGAAGAATATTATGTTTTCATTCTAAACTTATTTAAGTTCTTTTTCCAAAAAATTTTGTAGCTCATCTATTATAATAATTAAACCTTAATTAAAGAATATAAACTCTGCTACAGAACAATGTAGGTTTCTTGAAAATACGTGGAACCTTTTCTCAACTAATAAATAAAAGCATTTATTTTTGATATGTAATTTACATAAAAATAGCATTTTGAACTAATAGTTAAACAAAAATTAAACCTGTTCTTTTTTTTACAACGAAAATTTAACTATTTAAAAAAAAGTTACTTAACTAAAAGTTGAACAAATTTAAGAGTTAAAAAAAGTTATCATTATTATTTGTAAGAACGCCTATGTCGAAAATTCGTTAATTTGCTTTAATAGAAGTAGTTTAGTTTTAAAAACCTATATACCAAATTATAGTTTTAGTGAAGGCACATGATTTTTCAAAGTTGCATCTGACCTATTTGTTGACGTACGAAAACAAGAAAAAATGTTAAATTCTTGAAATAATGTCTAAATATTTTTTTTAATTTTATATAAGAATAAAAAAGTAATTTGCATATTAAAAAGTCAACTCTATGTTGACCACGTTAACATTATTAGTTTTGTAGAACTTTATTTGAAATTTTTTTAATTTTTCTAACTATTCGTAAACAAACAGCATAAATTATATAACTTAGAATGTTTTAAAATTACAAAAACTAATATATGAAAATGATAAACTAAATATAAGCTAAATACAACCAAGAATAATTTTTTTAAAGTTTTTACATTTGAAATTTTCTTCAAATAATTTGATTGAGGTAGTTTAAATTAAACAATTTTCTAATTGTATTTCTTGTTTAATATTTAAAATTAATAACTTGTTACTAATACATACTGAAAATTTAAAAGCTATTTTAGTTCCTTTTTTTAATAATACCTTTTAATAACTGCTCAGTAACGTAGTCGTTTGATGAGCGTAATAGCTCATGTACTAACGAAATTTATAAACTACTGAATATTAAAAACATGTGAACTAAAGATAGCAAGTATTTTCTAAGTCAGCAATACTGACTAAGTTTGAAATGTCAGTCATACTTTTGCTTACAACAACTTTTTTTTTTAAACTTGATACAAAGTTGTTTTTTCAGTATTTTAGACGAATTAAAGATATCAAGAAATAATAATAATAAATCAAGACTAAATAGTTTTTAATAATTGATATAAAAAAAATTATTTAACTTATTTACAGTAAACTAATTCAAATATTTTAACTACTATTAAACCTTATAAACAATAACATGTGTTTAAAATTTTTCGAATTTAAAAAAGTAAAATTTGAAAACTTTGAAAACTTCATATATAAACTTAAATTCTCTATTAGCTCAGGTATATAGTTACAACTAAAATATGTTTTAATTTAATCCATGTGTTGTGTTGTCTAGCTACAATTATAATAGTTCTGACTATATAAAGTTAACTATATTTTTTCTATTAAACTCAAAAAAAAATGTATAAATTTTCAGGTTGCTACCAACTAAAACTTTGATAACTTTGAAGAGATTAAATGTTTTTAAGTTTCAAATGTTTCTAAAAGTTAAAATTATTTGATATATTACTATATTTTTAGTTTGTACCAAGAATATTCTAATAAAACTTTGTTATTGGTTGGTTAATTACTGATACACGTAGTAAATTATTTCTGACATCCTTTTTATTTAAACTTGCAGTATAAAAAAGTTTTTACAAACTAGTTGTTTTGTTTGTTTCTTTATAAATTATAATATATTGAATTATGTACTATGAGTTGTACCAGTATATTGTTTTGAGGAACTATAAATTAAAATACCAATTCCAAAACTTTGAATCAAACTTATATTTTAATAAGTATAATCACAAATATTTTATATATATTATTTGTAAGAAAACTAGTAGTTTTAATCATTAATTCCAAATATCATTACTATTTAAAACCGAAAAATAAAAAACAGAAATAAAACAAATTAAAATAATTAGTATTATATATTAAAATAGAACTTTAATTAATTTAATCTAGATATATCGTTTTTATTTTTATAATCTATGAACTATAAACGATGAATTTTAATTTGAGATTTTACAAACGAGTGTTTTCCACTAATGTAAAATCTAACATACTAAATCAAAAAACAAAGCCTGGGACTTGCGAAGTCGCGGGTTACAGTTTCATTCAATGTTTCAGTTTTCCACGGTAGAACTTAGCAGAGGTATCGGCAAGTAATGGTTTAGTAAATATATGACTTATGATCAAATAAAAGTAGCTGATTATAGTAGGAACAGGTCTAAATTGCACGAAGAAAAAACTACACGAGTGTACAAAATTTCACGAAGTCAAATTTGCACGATGGAACGAAACTGCACAAAGACGATTTAGCATTAAGGTTCAATTTTGCACGAGTTACTTTTGGTACAAAAGTAAAAAAAAACAGAGAAAAAAAATAAAATAATGATAAAAGATATTTAATCAAAAAATGTTACTGACCGAGGGTAAGGGCTAGCGGTATTAGTAATAGTAAAAAAAAACTAAATATAAATAGTCTGCTTGTGCAAAACTGATCTTGTGCAAAAGTCTTTTCGTGCAGTTTTGTCCCCTTGCGCAGTTTTGTACGCTCGTGCAAATTTGACAGCTACCTGATTATAGTATACTAAAACGAAACAATATTTTCTCTCATATAACAAGTTTACATATTTTTAACAAGTAAGCTAATGCATGATATTACATGTCATATTATATTATTAGTCTTTATTAAATTTATTAACAGGTAACTAAACAATGTTTTAGTTACAGAATACTGCTACTTAAAATGGCAATTAAAAATTTAATCAACACTTGTTGACTTATAAACTACTAATCACTTTCAACATCTTATTGTAGAAAATATTAAATTTCAAAATATTGCTAGTAAAACAGTTATTGTGTTTTTAAAAGTTACATCAATAAGCAGGTAATAAAACTAGAAAATTTCTAAATTTACAATTGCATTTTTATAACTAAAGTAAAATTAAGTGTGAATAAATTAGCTCTTAATATTCAGTCAACACATTACAATTGAGCAAAAGTAAATTTATTAATTAGCGAAGATAAAGTCTAACACGTGGGGACATTATTTGTTGCACCAGTGTTGTTTAAAAGTACTTAGTTTTAGATTTGAAAATAAACTAACATATTGTAATGTTTTTACTGATATGTTATTTATATTTACAATTGTTATTTATTACTGTTGTACTTATATTTGTTCTGAATAAAACATTTTCCCTAAAGTCTTATTTAGCAACTTAACTTTTATTTTAACTAAACTAAATTATAATCTAGATTCATTTACTGGTATTTTTGTACAAGCTCGATTAATTTTTGTAAAAGTCATTGCATAAGTATGCTTCAATTAGACTTTAAAAATTATAATTATTATCTTTAATCATACTTTTTAGATTATAAAACACTAGCTAAAAACGAAATTTCTGGTAAAAGAATCAAGAGTTACAATGTGTGTTATACAACACTGGTAATTAATTAAATTAATTTTATTTTTGCATGAATAACAATAATAAACATGTTGTAAAGTTTTCAGTTATACTATTTTCTGCTCCTTGACAAATGAAAATTTATAAAAAAAATAAAAACTTAACTTTCTGATCACTACGTATAACGTATGTTTCATTTTTTATAAAGAACGAGTTTCAATATATTATAAAATTATTTAAACAAAACCTACTAAGTTTAACCAGACTATTACAACATTTATAACAAACATACGAAGCTTGTACAATATAAATTAAAAAGAAAATTAAAACATAATTGTTATATATTAATCATAAACTATTTTTTGTGATTAAAATATTTACATCAATGATCATTAGATAATTATTTAATTTGAACTTTGATGTTAAACACTACTAGTAATTTGTAAAGCTTTAAGTATAAGTTTAAACAAATAATCATGTTAGTCTCTATAAGACGTATTAATGTTATATAACAAGTTTAGGTTTCTTGAATATTATTTCGTTTCTATTTGCAAGTTTTGATTGACCACTGGCTTTTATAAACTATACTTGTTTACTACTAAATTCATTTACATTGTTTTATTTTTCCACCTTATGGTATGTCCGTCCTAAAATTAATTCTAAAAAGTACCGTTACGTTAATTTATGATTAAGCTCATGTAAATAATTCAATTTAAATAGTAATCAGTAGTTTTCAATTCGATTAAACTAAAGAAAAACTAAGCAAGTTATAGTTTCCCATTCTCGTTACTATAACTGCCCATTTGGCATAAACTTCAAAAGTAATGGTCTTTCTTAATCAGATATTGCCTTCTTTATTTGCGTTTGCGAAACCTTTTTAGTCATTGCCCTCCAAAAGCCAAACTATCTTTTAAATGTTCTTCATTTTGAGAAATTCTAGTATTAAATGGACCTGTACTAATTTTGTTAGATAAATTGAGTACAAATTAGAACATAACCCACGTTAGTTTGTATTAGTCAAATATTATATAGTCAATTTACTTACTTCCGTTGTTTAGCGATATTAAACACATGTTTATATTTGTACACTCTAACTTTTCAGGTATGGCTTTATTTTTGAAATAAGTTTATGTATTTATAAGCACGCAAACGCATAACAACAGCAAACACTTATTTAGATATAAGAATAAAATGTATTATAATACATCCTGAGCTTTTTAAATTGACTGTTTACAAGTCAACTAAATGTTGACTATTATGAATCAAAAAAATCTTATGCAAATAAAATAATTTCGTTACTCAAAGTAGAAGAAGCTGTAAATGTATTTCAAGCTTTTTCAAAAGTTCAGGGTAGTAGGAGGTTGTAAAACAACTAAGTATCCTACCAACATTAATTTTTTTTCTGGTATATAAAAAAGGTATTTTTTATAGTTAAGGCTTCTTATTAATGTTAAATTTTTTTTTTTATTTTGAAAGGTTAGTTCTTGTGTAATTTAGCTTACTTTACTTATTTTAGACTTAATAATCACAAATATTATACAGCTTTATAACAGTCGGATTTAATATTAAGTATTTTACCTTTTATTAACTATTATCTATAGAAATTATTTTATTTTAATGAAAAAATGTATACACCTACTTTATTCTATGCTTCTATTCTCTCATTACAGTGATTATTTTTTTACAGAACCCAGTTGAAGTGTGTTCATACATTAACACACAGAAAAATATGTTGGTACAATTAAGGAAGATTACTGTACAATTTGTGTTTATTTTTAGACATAAATTTTTAACTATCTTCTTTCGTCGAAAAAAAGATACCTAGTAATATTGATAGTTTGGTAAAGTTTAAATTTTAAAATCTCTTGACAGGCTATGTATTTATAAAAAGGGGCGTATTTTGGGGTTGCTTTTTACTTTAACTTAGGTATATCGTTTAAAAGAAGTTTCACAGTTTATGATTAAATAATTCAATTAGCATTTTTTTAAATATATTTACAATTTACATTTGATTGACTTGCAAACTAACATCATTATAAGTGTTTTTATAATCGTTTGTTTTTACAGTTTAATTTTTTATCAAACCCCTACGAATTTTTTAGGATATTATAAAAGTAATACTTACATAACCCATAATTTAAAATTTAAAATTATACTATATAAATTCTTTTATATTATACTAAAACTCAAGAACTTGTTATAAAAGGCTTGCCTTACTGATTGAATCTAACACCAATTTTTTTTTATTCTACAATATACAAACATAAACAATGTATTCACCCCTCTGCAAATCTTTTTAGGTATTTGTAAAAAAAATTTAATATTGTTAAGTAATTTTTGTCAAAAAATATATTCTTTTTAAAATAGGAAGTTTCTATGAACTTTACTTCATTACAATAGTTTATAAGTAAAATAAAACAAGCAAATTATTCTTTTTAAATATAAAACATAGTATGGCAAGTTTTCAAAAGATAAACAAATTTTACTAACTTTTATGTACGTAGACATCTTTTGAGAAATTAAACAGTACAAATAAATAAAAAGTAGTATTTTCGTGTTATAGGTTATTAATTTTTTTTTTACTAAGTTTAGCTGGTATAACGTTTTTTGCTATATTTACTAAATTTCGATATTCAATTATAAAAGTATTATAAACAAATATAACAAGTATAAAGTAAGCTATTTTGTATTTGCAGTTGTGAAAGTTGTGGTTTAATAAACTCTTACAACAACAACTAAACTTATTTTACGGTAAAAAACAGGTTCTAAGCAGGATAAATACTAGTTTCTAAAAACTAACTAGTTTTGTCTTCTAACTATGTAACAACAAACATTATTTTCCTATTTTAATATATAATAAGTAAGTTTTACAAAAGTTACCACTATTTTTCAATACAGTTTGTAAGTCAACAACAAGTTGACTACTTATTCTTTTAAAAATCTATAGTAAGGTGATACCATATTCATATACATTTCAAAAGTAAAAGCAAGTAAACAACATTTTTTACTTCAGAATTAAGTTGCTTTTATTTGCAACTAAGACTTTTCGCATGCATGCATGTAGTAATCACTTAATTAGTACTTAACTATTCACTTAACAATTAAAACATACATAACATACTTAGTAAAAGCATAAGAAATCCTCGCAAATAGTACTACTTCTTTATTCTAAACCCAATGGTTTTTTAATGAAAATTATCAATTCTTATCAAACATAATTTTGAAGTTCTATTTCATTAAGAATTGATAATGTTTTTAAATAAACGAAAGATCTTTTTACTGTTAGTGTTTTGTAAAAGACTTAAACAGTGGTTTTTTAATGGTTCCTAAGCATTTCTTATTTTTTATGTCAAATTTTCAAAACTTGGCCAGTTCTTAAAATCAAAACAGTCACACCACCTTTTTAACTACATTTTTTAGTGTATTGATGTATTTTAGTCAAAAATCGTACTATATAAAACATATTTTAGAAAACCATCAGTTTAAATATTATTTTGATTTAAAATTTTACTAAAAAGTCTGTTTGTAATATATATAGTTTATTTAGTACTTTTAAGAATAATGTTTTATATCAATATATCATAAAACAAACCTTATAGAGATTCAAATAAATTTAGTTTATTAAGTAAAATTCAAAGAGACTGTATGAAAAAAAAAAGAAGTCAACAGATAGTTAACTTGAAAATAGTAAATTATATTTAATTTCTGATGGGATAAAAATTTGTTTTAATATTTTTGTAAAATTTGAACTAGTATTTGTTTTAGGCCTATAGTTACGTCACTAAACTTAAACTCAAACAAAAAGAAGTCAATTATAATCTAAAGACTAAAACAATTTTCCTAGATAAACAACACTTTAGCAGTATTCAATTCTTAAAACAGATATATAATGTTTCTAGATGTAATAAATAATCACAGCTGTGTTAAAACTTTAAAATTTCAGAACATTTTTTAATAAAATATATCTTTTTTAAACAATTTTTTAAGGATAACATGAATCTAAGTAAATGATATGGTTGTAAAGTAAAAATCGCGATTATACATGAATGTTATGTTTTTTAAAGCATTAAAATTTTTTTTGACACATAAATACTCACTAATATAGTACTGCAAATAGGTATGAATTAGTAACATAAAAATAAAATGAAGTTTTTTATCATTAGCCGTAACTAGTTTATGACTTTTTAACTAGTCATAATTGTTAGTTTAAAAACCAACCATGTTTTAAATATCCCTTATGTAGTTAAATAGTGTAAAAATATAATAGTTAAGATAAAATGCTTTAACAAATTTTTTAACTTAACATACTTTGGTTGTAGTTTTTAAAATTATTAAAACTACTTTTCAAATTTTGGTTTATGTTGACAGTAAGTTACTTTTTTTAATGAGAGCTGTAATATTTATAATATCTTAATAAAAAGCTATAATTTTGATATTACCAATTTTTTGGTTGTTGTAAATGAAATTTTACGACAATTAAGTTTTGTTGGTCTAACTCATTTATGAACTAAAGTTTTTAACAAATAAATAGCTTAATATAAACTTTAAATAACCTATATATATTTCATTTTAACTTCGATTTAATGTTGCCCATAATTTATACTATAATTCAGTTAGAAAAGTCACTGTAGACAAGCTAAAACACTTGGAAAATTTTAAAAATAATTGTTTTATTTAAGTTTGTTTTCTAGAATTTAATTGATTATTTTTTACTTGTCATCAAATAAGACAATAAAACTATACCTCCAGTAGAATAGCAAACTTTTAGTATGGATTCGTAAACTGTATTTCTAAAAAGCTACTATCAAATGTATTTTAAAACACTAAATAAAAAAAAGCTATACAATTTAAAACTTTGTTAAAAACAATTTGATAACAAACTTGTATTTTATTTCGTAAATAGAGTTTCAGTTAATTTAAAAAAGTTTAAATAATGGTTTTTTAAATTTGTATTGTTTTAATTAGAGCCAATTTAACCACAACGATAAATTATTTGGAATTGTAAATAGTCAACATTTATCGACTTACAAACTTAAAAAACACGTAATCAGTTTATAACGTAAAACTTGTTTCTTAATAATTGAGAACTTAAATAATTTTGTTGCTATTGTTATATGTTTACGTAACGAAACAGCGGTAAAATAGCTAAAAAGAAAAAAAAAATAATCAAACTACCAACATACTGTTAAAGGTCATAGGAAAGGTTCTAGTGTATACAAGTAAATAAAATATAATATAATAACAGTTCAATAATACAAAAAAAAACTTGACTAAAACAATTTACTATATTTAAATACATTATGAAAACACCTACTACCTAATTCTTTAGTGTTTTAAATAACATATCTAGTTTTTGTCGATTTGAACAGCTTTTCTTTAAAATCTGTTAAGGTAATGATGGTATGTTAGTGATGAACTATCAAATAATATACAAAACTTTTTGTAAATAAACAAATTAAATTTAGAAAAACATGCCATAAAGTAAAAAAAAAAAGTGTATAAAAAAAAAGTTTAAATAAGTTTGGTATATAAAGTATAGTAAGTATTCAAATATTTATTAAAATATTTTGTTAAAATAACCTGCCGGTTTACAAAACAAGTTAAACAAGTGATATACTGAACATTTCAGACATAAAAGTAAATAATTACTTGTTTATAATGTTTTACAAAAACTAAGCATCATGATATTTAGTATATAAGTTACCTTTTTAGACGAGTAAAACAAATGAATTAAAAATGTTATTTAAGTGTATCTTAAATTTATTAAACTTAAAGTTTTTACAGTGTAATTTTAATGTTTAAAATTAGACGAGTTAAATTTAAAATAAAAAAGTAGTGGTGTTTAAAAAAATTTTACAATTTAATTTTTTGTTCTACCGATAACTTATTAATTCTTCTAATATTACTTCCATAATTAAACTTAATATAAAATTCAATTTTAAATTTATTTACTTATATTTCTTGTTTTTTTACGTCAATGTGAAATTAACATAAACATGTAGTAGAAATTTATTTTTAAATAAAAATAAAAATTCAAAGAAATTTTAATTTCAAACTTAGGCATTTTGTAAGTCAAGATAATGTTGACTAATTTTTCAATAGTTATGTAAGACGTCGTATAAAGTAAATTATTTACTATTTTAAACTGTTTAAAATAATAAATAAATAGTTTTTAAAGAAATATAATTATTACTAGCTATAAAATAAAATGTAGCTTTTGGAATAATATAAAATTTTAAAATTTCAATGAACGTTTTCTTTAGACTAAAAATACTCTTAATAATTTTACGTTTACATTTTGACCCTTAACTTACAAAGCTAAAATATTAAAAACTTCACACAAGACTAGCATGTTTATAAAGTATACCAAGTTTTTATATGTATATAAAAACTTATAATATTGTTTGACGATTTTTGTCAAGTCATTTATTAGTTTTATAAAGTAAATAAATGCATTACTTTCTAAAAAAATAGGAATTATTTTTAAACATATCAAAAACTAATGTTTATTAAAACAACTAAACTATTTTGTATGTTGTACAAAGATTGCTATCAATGTTTTACTATAAAAGTTGAGAGATGTTTATCACTTCACTGTACATAAACTTTAAAAAAATATAATCATAAGATAGCAGACATTCCTTCTTAGCAGATTTGTGTTTGTTTTAACGAGTTAAAGTTTAAGTTTTCATAATTCAGGCTTAAAAACTTTGATTAAGGCCTTTTGTTTTGGTTTTTATAAAACGATATTTTAGAATACAAAACTTTTTGTGTAAATAAAAATTTAAAAACTAAACACTAAATTTATTGTATTTTCTATTGCCTAATGACGTAACTGTATAACGAACGTAC
>NW_028139318.1:35290-63636 GCF_965202585.1 Thalia democratica | reverse complement strand
TTTTTTGTAAATTAACTTAAGTATTCGAAAAACTATTCATCTAACTTTTTATATAACTTAGAGCTCAACAAAAATTTATAAAAAAGTCGATCGTTGAAACTATAAATCTATGCTATTTTCTTTACAATCTTAAAATTGTTACACTAAGCATTGTATATTATGTTAGAGTTTTAAAAATGGTAGTTTATTTTTCTTTGTTTTAGTTAATAAAAAGTAAATATTACACAGTATTTGTTATTAGATTTGTTTTTGAATGTTGTAAAATAATAAGCAGTTCTATAAATGACCTTTAATATATATAAATACCTAAGTTAGAAAAAAACTATACATTTTGAAGATATAAGCTACTTTTTGTTTCTTTTTACTTAAAACATAACTATAAGATTTGATATTTAACTTTCATTATCAAAAGTAACACCTAACTAACTATTCAGTTTTCTTGTTGAGTTTGTCAGTGGTTGTTGAAGTACAAAATGTCACTTCGCCTGTCGCAGATATTACTTCGTCTTAAAAAAAAGCACATAAACTTTGACTTTATTGTAAAATACTCAGTTTTCAAATCCCGAAAAAAAAGCTTATTAGTAAATTGAATAACCGTGTATGAAGACTAAAATAAATTATTTAGATACGATTTATATTTAATGTTTTGTTTATATATTTTTTATATCTTATTTCAAACTTCAATACTACTGGCGCAACTTAAAGAGTTATAATTTAAGCTAATAGTTATGCTTTATCTTTTAGACAAACCAGTTTACAAAATGTTTGTGTCATAATTTATGAAAATTTTAAAATATTCCTTTTTAATTCGTGTTTTTGTTACTGGTACAATTTTTATTAATTTTTTTCTTAGTATATAACTGGTTTTTGTACAAACACTTAAAAAAACTGCTATGGTTGAAACTTTGTTGGATAAAGTAAGTTATAACCTAGTTGTTTTATCCTAACTAAATATCTCAAGGTTTTTATATTAAGTAATTAAATATTAAATAACTTACTAACTCTCAAACTGATAAAAATAAAAAAACTTGTTTTAATTAGCAAAAAAAGTCCAAAGTAGATATCCAAAGATATTAAAAGTATCAAAAGTAGATGGTAAAACTTAAAATTAATACACAGTAAAGCGTGTTGTTATTTATTTTAGATATATTTATTTAAACCATAAAAACTCAATAGATTTAAAGAAAAATTTTACAGACAAAACTATTTATTAGTATTTAAGTTAGTAAAATGAGTATTTAAATTATTAAATATTCTCGTTTTGATGTCATTATAATAAAAACACAAACATGTAGTGAGAATCTTTATATAAATAAAACCACAAATTTATAAAAATGCATCACTAAACAAAGTAACATTTTGTAAGTCAAGTTAATGTTGACTAATTTTTCAATAATTAAATGAGACATAGAAAAAAAAATTAAGCTTTTAAGTTTATCTAAAAGTGTTATTTTCAATAAGTATAGAAAAAATATTTTGGAATTATCAATACTTTTCTATTTCCTTTAAATGTTGTATTTAAGCTAAAATGTTGTCAAATTTATTACTTTACCTTTAATTATTAATTTTTTTTTAAATACTTGTAAAATTTAAAAGTAAAAGAAAAAACATAGTTAATTCATTAAAAAATTACTTTTAATAAAATTGCTTTATTAATAATATTCTTTTAGTAAGCAATTATATGCACCTATTATTTTTTATCAATTTGTACGATTTATATTCTCAAAAAAAAATTGTTTTTTTTTAAATCTGTAAAATTTGTTGAATTAAAACAGGTTGTTTAAATGAATTGTGTTTCAAAATAAAAACTAAAGAAATGATTTGCATACCCTGCATTAAAAATAGAAGAGTATAAAAAGGAAAAATACTTAAAAACTATTAAAAAATATTATTTTTTTAAACCTTTTTTATTAAGTCTTTAATCGATGACTAAGAAAAAGTCTAAAGAAATATATTTGATTTATTAAACTCAAATTTGCTTTAGTTTCTGTTGTAGATCTTCAGTATATCTTCAGGCATGTGAAACTTTGTTTTAATAACTTTGGTTTTACCAAACACATATTAAATACATTTTTTTAAGACAATTTAGTTCAACAGATAATTTTGGCCGATTTTTTTTAAACATTTTTCTAATAAAGATGTTTGTGTTTAAAATGAAAGTTGGTAATAATTATAAATATTTATAATTTTTATTTACTATCAATGTGAAGTCCGTTATTTGTAGTTGGTGGCGTAATTATAAAACAAATGCAAAACCTTATTTATAAATAAAATTTAATTAACAAAGGGTTGTTATTAATTTGGTTATTTAATTATATTTAATATTTAAGTCAACAAAATGTTGACTGTATTGTCATAGTAAGTTTCTTATAATAATATAGCAGTTAAATACTAAAATAAATCGAATTTAAATAACTTTTGTAAAATTTTTAAAGTTATTGACAAAATCTTAAATACTTTTCAGTCACATTTAGACGTCCTTGAAATTTAGACAATTAGACGCAAAAAGTAGTTTTTAAAAAGTTATTAACTTATTTTTACGGACAATTTTGTTATGAGGTATTTAAATATAAATAAACGCTCTAAATTACTTATTAAAATGTATCCTGATATGTTATCACAAAGTTCCTTATAACACAACCAACCTGAATCAATTATTTTTAGAAAAAAAAAATTACTACACTGTAGTAAAAGGAAAACAAATTATTTTGGTCGTTTAATAATGAATTATATTATTTTATAATTGGATATATTTCATAATACTATAGTTTTTCGTTTTTATGTGTTGAATAAAAAAATATTTTTGCTGTTTATTTAATGTTTTTATACCTGCCAAGAAACTAATTTGCAAAAATATTCATTTATAAAACATGATTTTTATTTCTACTAAAGTTTTATGTTCATTTAAAATTTACTAGATTTGATAATTGCAATGAGATATACTAATGTTTTCGAAAGTACGTAAAACATCTTTAAATTACTTTTTACACAATTCAAAGCGCTTAGTAAATAAAAAGTTTTCATAGCTACAAACTTTAAAAATTATAAAATTAAGTTTTAATTTTAAACTGGATTAAAGTTTTTGTAAAAGACATCAGTATTTATTTTATTTAAGTATACATACTTTGATAGATAAATTTGATAAGCAAACATAACTACTGTCGTTAAGTTTTTATTAAAAAATGTCGAAAAATTTGAATACAACTGTAGTGTTTTAGGTTTATTACTTTTAAACTTTAAATTTTTATTAAAAACTTAAATCTGTGTATAATGTTATTTAAAAAGATAGTTTTTTTATCTTTATACTCATGTACTTTTCTTTCTTACAAAAAAAAGCTTTTTTTTATCTTTATACTCATTTACCATTCTTTCATACAAAAAATAAATATGGGTATCTGTTTTTTGGCACAGTAAAACAAGGAAACATTTAATTACATTTCAAACACCATTAACAATAAACAAACTTAAAATATGGACTCACGATAAGATGTAGTTTTTAAGTCTAAAGATTTTGAATATATATTATCAATGTATATAACTTTGACTTATAAGTTTACCGAAATAGTACTCATCACTTTAACCGCTAACAGACAAACTGAAAAAAATTGTAAATACTATTTGTTGTCGTTATAGGTTTATTAGACAAAAATACTTTTGAATTTGTAACTTGTTAATAAATCTCAGTGAAGATATTTTTAAAGACAATTATTCAACATTTCGTTGACTTATAACCTCATTTATAAAGATTAGTTTAAGTTGGTAACACCTGTTTTTTTGAATTATAAAACTAGAAAATAAACTACAGCTTCTGTTAAATGTTTACTTGTAAAACTTGTATAATTAAGAAACTGCTGTTTGATCCGTGTTTAAAACTTGTCTTCAATATAAAAATAAGGTAAGTTTTATACTTAATAAAACTCTAATTAACCAAAACTTTCTCACGTGTAAATAGTAAATAATTAACCTTGTACTTGTTTTATTTGTTTAAAAAAACTAATTGATTTAAAAATGAATAAACTTTGTTTATTAAACTTTTGAAAACTAATAATACAGCTGCTTAACTTGTACAAACATTTGATAATTTTTTAGACAAAAATATAACTTTTTAAAAGTTTGTATATAAATGGTAGATGTATTTATCACTATAGTTTTTCATTTTAGGTTTCTGCTTAACATGCATCTAAAAAGAATCGTTAATAAAACTTATTGTTAATTTAAAAAAATTTTAACATAAAAAATTAAAAAAGTAAAACGACAAAGAAATTTAATAAAACAAAATATTTAAAATTTATTTAGTTTTGCAACAAAACTTGATAAAACAACAAACTCATAATTATAATTAACAATATCTGAAATTTAAATTTTAAGCTATCTTTAATTACGGCTATATTGCTTAGTATGCTTTTATCCCAGCTCTGGTTTCAGATAGTTACTAGTCGTTTTAAATATCACTATTTTCACAGAATATTCATTAAATTCAGAGATCGATGCCTCTTGTTAAATAAATATTTTCATAATATATCATCATAACCTTTAATCAATCATTTTAGTTTGAATATTGATAGTTTTTATAACTAAATACATGAACTCGTCCTAAATAAGAAATTCGTAATTTATTTTTACCTATGTAAAATATGTTTTGCATTATGGCGTTATTGTAAGTCAATCACAACAACTTAGTAAAAAACATTACGTAATTTTATAACTTATGTAACTTTGGACCTATTGCAATTTCAAGTCATCAAAATGTTGACTATAAAGTCATCTTAAGAATATGTTTAAGCTCTAGGGTCTGTCTCTTACTAAAATTTGATGTTCGGTACAAATTGCTAAAAAACTGAAGTTTTACTTTTTACAAACTCTAAAACACTTGAAAAATATTCTTCATTAATGAATTATAAACTAAGTTTAGATACAGACTAATAAAATCTTGTTAACATTTTTTTTTTTTTTTTAAACTGAAAACTAGCATTAGCTTTTCAAAAACGGCTACGTCACATAACTGCTAATGAGTATGAAATTGGATTATTGAACATAAATTAAAAGAAAATAATATTGAAGATAAAAATAAAATAAATTGAAAAATGCTGAGACTCTTACAAGTTATTTAGTAGCTTAATTTGTTTTAAGTTTAATCTTGTAATTTTATTATAACTCTTAATTATACATATACATTTTGATAAAAATATTGTTAAGTGGAGTAATATCTTTTTTAAATAAAAGGTTACAAACACTTAAAAATTATAACATTTGAAATCGCAGTTCATTAAAAAAATTTACGGAGTTTAAAAAACTAACTATGTTTGTCTAATTTAAAGTAAAACTGCTGTTTTCAATTGATTATATCGTTCAACTGCGATAAAAATGTAAAATGTTGTCACTTAGTAGAAAAGACTAACTAGTACATTGAACAATTTTTTTGTAAGTTAAATTCAAACAAAGTGTACATGTATTTAAAATATTTATTAGAAAAGAAAATAAAGAAACTAATTGAACATATCATTAAGCTGTAATTAAAATATTTATATTGATAAAATAAGCTTTCTTTAAAGCTGCTTTTCTCATATAATTTGACTAACTTTGATGTAACATTGGATAAACGGCAAGTACTGTCTTACAAAAAATGTACACTAAAATTCTAATCTTAAACTAACTAGCAGATTACAACTAATGGAAAATTAAAAGTCATCAACGATTGACTAGTTTTTTTTCTTTAATATTGTTACCATATTTAAACCACCTAGTTACGAATGAGTTATAAAATTTGAGACTTTATTAGTCGATTTAAATATTAATTAATTATAAATATTTTCTTTTGACAATTTATAAATTTTTTTGTTTTTTCATAATTTTGAAAATACATATGTTATTATTTGGTAAAAGCTAAAAGTTTTATGTAAGTTTTGTATATATTATACATTTTTAAAGTTGCGACATAGCTGTATTAAGTAATTTCTTGTTTGAGAAATTTGTTATACTGACTACTCTAAATAAGCTAAATAATGTATTTTTTTCATTATTACAGTTTTTTTAGTGGACACTCAAAACTTTTAAGCAGATTATTGATTTTTATAGAATTTTTGACTGCTACATTCGAACTAAAAAAAGGTGGAGTAGAATTTAAATGTTTTATAAGTTTACTTAAAACTGATACTACTCAGCCTAACATATTCTAACATTATTAGTTGTATTTATAATTGTCATAATTTAGTTTTTGATAATAAATAAATGATAATTACTAATGCCACTATTTCTTAAAACATTATTAAATAGTTAATAATGATAACTTACGATTCTTATCATTCAAAATACATTACACTTAGAAAATGTTTTATGTTATTTTTATAAAACTGAATACTGTTAAAATATAATTTACAAACCAAAATAATTTGCAAGTTTTTGTAGTTTTAATTGAAATACTTGTATAAAAAGTTGTAACATGTTTTTAAGCTAACAGACAAAGCTAGTTTATTGCTAATTTATAACAAACGGGTCAGAACTGCACGAAGACAAATTTCACGAGGTTATTAAGTTGCAAGATGACAAATTTGCATCAGAGAAAAAAATGCACGATGGAGCCAAATTGCACAAAGACAATTTTTCACAAAGAGTCATTTTTGTACGAGAATAAAAAAACAAAAAAATACATATAAAACAAAAACTAAAGGAAAAATTAGCAAAAAAAAACAATAATAAAAAACCCGATGATATGGGTTAGGAGTAACTGTGATAGAAAAAAAAGTAAAAGAAAATATACAGAAAGAGTATTAATAATAATTTTATAATTAAAAATAAAGAAATAATAAAGTAAAAATTCAACCCGTGCATAAATGTCTGCTCGCGCAAAAGTATCTCCGTGCAATATTGTGTCCTGGTGCTATTTAAGACTAATAACAAAATATTAACCAATCAAACATTGCATAAACATACTATATTAACTTTATGCTTAATATCCAATAGATTCAAATGTTTAATAATTTTATTCATATAGAGAGAAAAAATTGATTACAATTAATAGGTTTTCAATTTTGTTCGCAAAGTTGAAAAAAAAAATTCATGACGTAGTTGTTTACCAGCAGCAAACACATTGTTTATTGTTTCGTATTTTATAACCAAATTCATTATAATTCTATCACATACAATGTCGCAGGTTTTTTAAGTCGAACTACGCTTGAGTATCATAAATTTGTTTATAAAACATTTTGGTTGTGATAAACAGTCGAGTAAAAATTAATGAGTTCAATTTTGTAAAAAGTTAGGAAGTAATATTTGTTTTATGACTAAAATGTATTTAATCAAACCTTAAACCAGTTGATACCAGAGCGCTAATTTAAACGATGCAACAAATATTGTTAAAATAAGTTGCTTTTGTTTATATTTTAAAATAGGTATATGTAAAAATTGAAAACACACAAGTTTTAAAAACTTAAACTAGATTAAGAAAATAAACACAAAAGTTCAACTTAAAATTATGTTATAAAATAAATACTGGATTAGCATTTGTCCTAAACTTTTCTACTTGAAATCTTAGTTTTAATTTTTTTAAATAACTGGTTTCAATTTTTTTTTTCTTTATTTCATATTATAAACAAAATTGATTGTCTTATTTCTCAGTTTAAATATATAACATGCATAAAAAAAGCTTTTAACAAAAAAAAATTCGTTATATAAAATTTAAAACAAATTAACGATGAGAAAATAATGAAAAAACAACAAAAAGATTGCATTAGGTTTACAAAACAACAAAATTTATTATTTTGTTCACATTAAAATCTAAAATAACAGAGTAAAACGTATTAAAAAAGATAAAGTAGGTTTTGTCTTAGTTTAAGTTTATATCTTAATCTAGATCTGGCCTATCTCGTATGAAAAGTAAAAAAATCAGATTAGTTTTGTTTGATTGTTTACAATTTATAATCCTTTTGTTACACAAAAATGTAGAAGTTGTAAATAAGCAATATAAATAACAAATGATTACATTTATTTACTAACAACATTAAATTACGTCAAGATTTTTTGATTAAAGTTTTATTTTATGTTTACAAGGTTCAAAAGTCTCTAGTAGAATATTTTTAAAGTTTTATAGTAGACAGCTGACAGTATAATAAAATCTCAGTTTAATAAAAAATAAATAAAAACTATGAAAACAAAATTGTTATTTTAAGATTTTGAAATAGAATACTAAATTTTTGGACTGTGTGTTTAATTTTTTTTGTTACAAGCTAATATCAAATTTATTAAATAACAACAAGTCTACATTTTTGTATCTTGAACAATTTTTGAATTGAACCAGTACTTTTAAGTGCAAATGTAATTTATTCTTATCAAAAAATATTTTACTAAAACTAGTGACATTGTTTAAAACTGTTCAAAATTTAGATTTAAGTAATTGCTAATAAAAGATCCTAGTAAAACAACTTTACTGGAATATAAATAAAAATAAATTAAACATAGAAATATTTTCCATTAAAAACCCAGTTGAAGTGTGTTGATTCATTAACAAACAGAAACGTATGTTAGTACAATAAAAGAAGATTACTGTATAATGAAATTATGTATATGCATGAAAAATGTTTTTTGGGTTTTCTTTTTTTCAATATAACATATTTCAACTTTACCAATAAGGTGATATAAATTAAAAATAGCCAACAGATGTCAACTTACAAGCTGTAAGAAAATGACCATTGACTGGTATAAAAATAAAATCCTTTAAAAATTTTAAACTCTATAACATATTCTTGGTATACATTTACGTCACAAAAATGCTTAAATAATAATAAACTAGTTTGATAAAAAATAATACTCTTTAATTTAGTGTCAGAGCCTTTAAAAAAAAATTATTATAAAAATAAAAAAGTGTTTGATGTTTTACTCAGAAATTTGATTGATATATAGTATAGTTTATAAAGTTTATAACAAGTTTTTGTTTACAAAGTGAAAGTCGAATTAATAACTTTAGTTTAAATATTTACTATGAATATCTAATGCTAAAATTGTTCTAAAATCTTATTGAATTTAAAAGCAAAATCTAGGAAACGGTTTGTACTAAGTTTTTTTTTATTTTTTTATAAATACTATGTCAAAAGACAGTTATTGTATATTATAAAACGGCATTGCAAAACAGCAATGTAGGTAAAAATTTATATTCAAAATTAACAAGTTTTAGTTAGAAGTAACTCGCTTATAAGTTTAAAAATGAATTATATAGTTTAAACTTTACTAGGCAACATTACTTATGTTAAAGTTAGACAAAATAACATACAGACTAAGTTTAAAATGTATGTCTAGAGGTAACAAAGTTAACAAACTACTGATCATAGTAATAAAAGAAGTATTTTTGAGATTCAATAAGTGGTCAACATAATGTTGACCTAAAAACTAACGTCTTTCCGCTTTACTTAAATTACACAAATTACAGCAGTTAATAAAATTATTTTTGTAAGTAAGTTTTTGCATCTATTATACTTTTACGTCACTAAGCAATTGAAAAAAAAACAGAAACAAACTTAGTGAATAGTAATACAAACTTATATATTACAATAAAAGTAACTCAAAATGTATCTAATTAATATGAACTGTCTATGTCTGGTTTGCTCTAATCTTTTCTAACTTAACTTCTTATAAATCGGACAAATTTAATTTTGTTATTGTTAGCAAATACTTATAAAAGTTACAAAGTCAAAAGACTTAGTTTATCAGTACTCGCAATAACGCTGTTAAGTTTATAAATTAGTCGAAATAAAGTAAAAATAATAGAAATAACAGGAAAGTAATATAGCTTAGGGCAAATTTATTAAGTTAATTGTCAAACTTGACTAAGTTAAAAATGTAAGATTATCAATAAGGTATCAGAATAAGCTTGTTATATAATTTTTCCTTACTTATACTCTAATAACAAGAAGTTAATATAATTAAAATATTCAAACTAAATTAAACATATAAACTTTTTGCTTGCACAAATCTTAGAAAAACAAAGAATATTATTCTAAAACTAGTTAAACATCGTTTTTAACTTAATTTATTTAATGTTGTTTATTTTTTTTTGTATTGATTGCTAATGTACAAATACAAACATGTTCTATTTTTTTAACGATTTGAAACTACTTTTACACAAGTTTATGTACTATAAAAATATATCAATTTTGTTTCTATTAAGCTTTAACTGGCTTGTTTTGTTTTAGTTTCATTTTAGATGAAAAAAATGTCTTAAAATTTGCTGGTCTCACTTTTACAACAATTGTTTGTTATAGCAACTGTTTAAACTGTTATAAAAAAATTAGCTTATTACACTGTAAAGTTTTGTAACGTTTGAAAACTATTAATTTTTTTTACATTTTGTACGTGTATCTACAAGCTAAATTTTAAAGTCAAATAAACGTTGACTATCTACTACCTTAAGTTTCCCAAGCGGTTCATATGGTCTTCTTTGAGCCATCTAAGCAAAATAGGGGACGATAAATTTCAAAGAGCCAAAAAGGTGGTAACTACTTCAGGTAAAATTAAAAATCTACTCTAGATATTTTCGGCCTTCTGTTGAAGAGTAAAAAGTAGTTTACTAAAAAGTATAATTTTTTTTTGTAAAATTTTTCCCATTTAACTCTATTGAATATTAAAATATTTATTGCTGCCTGACATATTGGTATGTATCGGGAATATTATTATGATTATAGTTATATGAAAATAACTAAAGTCGTTTATTATGTAAGGGCGACAAAGATTTTTGGTTACACACATTTATTTTTGGTAAACCTTAACGTACAATTTTTTTTAACTATACAACTAGTTACGTTGTAATATTTGAATTATATGCAAAATAGAAAATAGAGAAGTTTCCAAAATTTTAAACGTCAACACTTTATTATACGACACTCAACTGATTGCAACTTATTAAAGACAACAGCAAATTAGTTTCAAAAAACATTTTTCTTGTTTAAACTTGTTATCTTTATACAAAGGAGAATTATGACTATAGTTAGTCACTTTCGGTATGAACGTAATAAAAAAATACAAAGATATTTAGAGCACTTGAAAAAAGATTATTTATATTAAAAATATAAGTCTTTTTATCTAGAAATAAGTAAAGTTTTACTTCTATTGTTTTGGTTTATGAAGTAATACTAAGTTATTATATACTATAAAATAATAGCTTTAAATAAAGCTGCTTAACTGATAAATTATTATAAATTCAATTTATGTTTGGTTTAAACGATAATAACTGTATATAAATGTTACTTTTTATTAATTTAGAAAGTTTAAAAAAAAAAATCAGGTTATATTCAATATGACTAGTCAAGCTTGTATAATCAATACAGTTTGTAGCTCAACATACATTTCAATAAATCGATTTTTCTTACCTATACATATCTTAAATACATTACAATTAAAACAAAATAATCGTTGAGACACTTTTATAAAAAATAGTTAATATATTTTTTTATATAATAGTTATTTTGAATAACTACACAGACATCTAAAAAATCTAGCTTTTATTTTTTAAATTTGATTTTGAATAATAAAAAAGGAAAAATCCACACAACAGTAAACAAAAATATAAAAAATCATTATACTTTTAATATTTCTTTTATAAATACACAATTTTGTTCGAAGTATAGCTTCAGCAAATGTCAATTTTATTCAATATTTTTTTTAATTCCAAGATTTCATACTCATTTATAATAAATTTTATAAAACCAATTATGCTACAGAGATTATTTAGGCTTTTATCAGTTTTAAGAATTTAATAATAGAAAAAGTTGTTTTTGAAATAAAAGTTAGTAATAGTTACAAATATCAATTTCCTTTTTATCCATTTATAATCTGTTTTGTATTGTTAACTAGGTAGTTGTTTAACTTTTAGTGAATTTTTTCTTCTCTTTTTACCCTAAAAAATATAAGTATTCAAAAACTTTTGACTTACAAACTGCATTCATGATAAAGTCGATAAATTTACACAACTTGCTACTTTATATTATAGAATTAGTAACAGCTATTTGCTGTTGTTATATGTTTACGTAACAAACTTGTTATCAGACTGTAAACTGTTTAAATAAAGTGTTTAAAGAAATCACTTTTATACATTATTAACAATTTTTAAGTTATACAAAGCAATCCTAGTGATCTATAGTATAACTATAACAAAACTTGTAACAATTTACAGTTTAGCTTTTACAAAGAAAACTTATTTCTACAATAACAAGTTTTTAACGTCATAGTCAAGATTATGTTGACATACAAATTAAAGAAAAAATTCTAAAAATTACTAATGAAACTTGTATATTTTATAAAAAATCTATAATCAAGTGTTTGTTGTTTTAAATACTTACGTACTTACGTGTCAAAATGCTTAGGTTCTATAAATTACTTACATATCCTGTATAAAACATGTTTCAACATAAAGGTAGAATAATTTAGATGTTTATTAACAAATCTCTACTAAGCAAAAACTCCGTATGCAAATTTTAAGCATTTTTTCTTATACATGTTAAATTTGATTAGAAATGCTTGAAGAAATAGAAAATAAAACCGAGCGTAGTTTATTAAATAAGTGAAAACTACTAATAAAGCTGATTAGTTTATGTAGCACCAAGCTACGTGTAGTATCGTCAATACTGGGTTAGTTAAGATAAAAAAATTTTTAAAAAAGATCTTTTTGCTTTGGTTCAAAATATTTTTTTAATTCATGATGTTTTTAAATCATTTGATTTAAAGAATATTAAAACAAGGTGTTTGTTATTTTATTAATTGTATAATCTTTTAAACAATTAATTAGTAATATAAGTAATTTTTTAGAGATACATTTCAAGTTTGTAAATTTCATCTTTTCTTTGAAATGTTCGTAATTCTATTGATTTTCGTATCAAATCACATAAATAAACCTTTTTTATAGAATATAGTTAGATTAAAATAGTACTGTACTCATACCAATTAATTTAAGAACCTTTTATTGACGTAAACGTCAAACAAACTCAAGAACTCATATTTTAAAAATTAAAAAAAAAATAAATAACATTTGTGTTATGAATACTAAATTAAATTTTGTAGTTTTTATGTCATCGAAAGTTTTTAAAGTGACAACTTAATTATGTTTGTTTTCAACGACATTAATTCCGTAAAAAAAACTATTATTTATATGTTTTTTTCATTTGCTTTTAAATTTACAGATCCATTTGATAAATAGTATCATTTTTTTTAATTATTACTCTTGTAGTCGCGAAAAAAAATCTTTTTCTTTATTCCATTATTGCTATTGTAACTTTGTATTTTGATATTAAAACATAAAGTTAGTAAATTGTCACTAGCTGAATTCTGATTTTTGTTAAATTTGTAAAATGTAATCAAAAGTTAATGAGTTTTTGAGCAATAAAGAAAATCATTAGTCAAGATAAAAACTAAAGCTTCAAAGTCTATGTTAATCAATTCTTTTATATGATATAATTAAATATATTTGTATTAGTTTAATGTTTTGGTTTCAATATGTATAAAGCAAGAGGAAGATATAAACATAACGTTTTTTTTTTTTAATTTTAAATAAAAAAATTATTGAAAGTTTTGCGATACTAGTTTTCAAAACTTTTAATTGATTTAAATTTTATATATTTGTACTTTGATTTCTTTAATTTCAACGAACTTTATGAATTTAGTTAATTAACATATTTGTTTTATTATCAAAAAATATCTATCAATTAACTTTATTTTTTTTTACAAGTTTTAATAAAAAGAAGTATGTATTAAATTTTAGATTTTTATCAACCATAATGAAACCATTAAAAAACTTTATTTGAATACTTTTATACACACCTCATCCTTGATAATAAGTCAACAGTTTGTACTGTATAGACACATTTTACACTTCAAAAATTGTAACCTAATAATATAAATATGTTAATCCTTTTGAAGTTGCTAAACTATAAATTTAAAAAGCTTAAAACACGTATTTTTAGCTTTTATAGTATAGTAATAGTTAAACTTTCAGATCGATTAAAATTTAAATATTTTTAGTAAATGTTATTGTTCAAATTTTATATTTTATTATTCATATTTTGATGTCATTGAAAATCTAACATAAACACAAAGATACAAGTTAATTAAAAATAAAAATGCAAACCATTTAATAATGAAATGAACAAACTAAGATAATTTCTAAGTCAATATAGTTTTGACTAATAGTTTTAGAAAGTTTAAGATAAAAATTTAGAACAAAATAATTAACTATTTAAGGCTTATTTAGATAAAATTAAGTTTCCAGTCACATGTTAACACAATAATTGCTTTTTATAAGTACATAAATCGAAAAATAATTTGTTATTGTACTGGTTATTGATATAATTAAACTAGAAAGTAAAAATAATCTTTTAAAACTGTGTTTAATAAGTTAAAGTTTGTTTCTCAATGACTAAAAGATGTATCTTTTTAAAGTCATGAGAATGCATGTATTTTTATTTGGTTGAAAAAAAAAAATGTTTTTTGTAAATCTCAAAATATATCACACTAAAAAAAGTTTTACAAATAAGACTACATATATCACATTATGATTAAAGACCAAAAGTAGACAAACCAATGATTTTGATAAAAAAAAACTTCATATTAATCACAACTTAGCTAGATTTTTTTAAATCATATACTTTGATTTTTTACGAAAGGATAAGATAAGTATTTTAAACTATTTTTGTTACGTAGTCATTTTGTTACGTAAACTAGCAAACGGTCGTTCTTAACCAATTAGACATGATAACAATTACTTAACTCTAATTAAAACATTTTGCATGTCAACAATGTGTTAACTATCTTGAGAAACCTAAAATCTTACCCAATATTATTGATGACTTTATAAAACTAGCCTATATCTAACTTTCTAAAGTGTTTTAGTTTTGTGTAATTCATTTTTATGTTTAAAAGAATAAAGTTACATTTGTATAAAACTTCTATTTTATATATTTTTTAGATATAACAAACAAGATTATCAAATTTACTTAATAAAACAAGTTATAAAGTAAAAAAATGTACCTAACACCTCCTTTTATTATTTATGTCAATATGGATGACTTATGTTGACTTATTTAAGAAAGTTAAACTTTCGAAATTTGTACTTGGAGAAATTTTTATTAAACTGTCTTTTTAATACTTATAATAGTTTAATATGCATTTATTAGAATTCTTTAAAATAGAACTACATATGCAATTAATCTTATTTTATTAAGTTGTTAACGTGTTAAAACTAATTTACATTTAAATTATAAAAGTTTTTCTTTACAAAATTTAAAAGTATAAAAAAACTGAATTAACACTTTATTTTATTAAACTGTTGTTTTTAGTGGAGTATTGTTTTAAAGATTTTAAATATTTATCAGCTTAAAAATATACAAACAATTTACTTTATGGCAATTATTCTAGACATGATACAAAAAAATTTAAAGATAACCCAATGTGAACTAATTTATAAAACCTTATATAAGTTAATGGTCTTTATTTGCCGTAATTTATTTTGATTAAAACTTTTTTATGTAAAAAGATATCAAGTTATTTTGATAGCACAGCATAATTATAAAAATTTATTTCTGAAATTTAGTATTATATTGTTTTGTTTTACTGTATTAGTTGATTAAGCATAATAAGAAAGTAACTTTGAAAAAAAAGTTAGTAATCTAAGACTACCTCTATAATGTCGATCAGTGAATTTTTAAGTCAAACATTTTTTAGTGGAAGCTCAAGTTATATATTAAATATATTGTTTTAAATTATTTATAAAACATTAATAATAGTTTTCAATATATATTACAGCTGACTATTTTTTTGCTATAGCATTCAGATAGTAGTAAAGTATGTTGTTATTACAATTGTTAGTAAGAGATACCTAAGCTTATTTGAAATATACTTGTTTTAAATTGGTATACATACTTACTGAACAGAACTATAATAATAACTATTTTATAATTAATTTTGATAGTAAACAATTTAAACAATTTTTTAACAATCAAATAATTAAAATAATTGTTAAGGAATATGCAGTTCATGTTTTATAAATTGAAAAAGAATCGAATACTGAGTTTAACAGCGGAAGTTTTTAATACTAAAACGCGTTTTATTTAAAACGGTAGGAAAAATAAAGTGTATCTCTCTTTGTAACAATTTTTTTGCGTCTTTAAATTTTCGTAAATAGATGTACACCATTGTTAAAATAATCAATAAATCTATTAGACAGATAAAATAAATCTTCTTTAATTTCTATATTAAAAAGACAACGTTCTGAAACTGTTGATATTCGTCAGTAAGTTGGTTCGTCGAAAGCTTAAAAGTTTTAAAAACTTTAGAACATTTATTTATAAGATGTAGTCTGTTTGTTCTTAAAAGATAAGTTTCTAATTATTAGTTATCGAAGAGTATATTTGCGCAAATCTTATATAAGTAGTTTTGTATTATTTCTATGGTGATTATCTATCTTTCTGAATTCTTTAGTTTTTAGAAAAAATATAAATTTAGTGTTTTAAATCTAGACACTGTGTGTTTACAGTTATATTAACAATGGTAAATTAAAAATTTTTAGAATGTTGAAAATTTTGCTTGCAGTTTCATACAAATTCAAATAAAAACTATTGAATGACAGTCAACATTATGTTAACTTAAAAACTAAAACAAAAAACACACTTCACAATATTAAAGACTTGCTTGGTTTTATATTGAACCTTGTAGCATATATACAGGCTTTTTTTTACACATACATCACAAAAAATACTAAATAAATATGTTTTTACAAAAAAACTCCATAAGTACTTTTTTAAGAGTTTTCATAAGTATTTAACTTGAATTTGAAGCTTGTCAGTATCATATTATTTGAAACAATTCATACTAATATCAAGAATTCGTTTTTAAAATTAAAAAAAAACTTTGATAAAGTTTCTCTAACGTATTAATCATATCTAGCAAATTAAACAGCAATTAAAAATGTAAATCAGTGTTTACTAACTTTCTAAAAATTTAAAAACTTTTAAGATAAGTTGAACTAGAAAGAGTGAATTTATAGTTATTACTTTTAATTACTTAACTGGACGGGTTCAAGTTTGTATGTAAAGGTTTTTAGTAGTTAAACTTTTTTTTTTTGCTTTTAACAATTTTATTCAAATATTTTACGATTTTCTGATTTATAAGCTGTTAATTGAGTTTGTGGTTTAAAAAAAAATTTGATAATTATGACATCTTTACTACTTCTTAAGTATTTAAAAAAAAACCTTTATTTTATTTTAGATAATTAAGGGCTAAAAAAAATTAAAAAATTTAAGTTGGTGAAGCCATAAATCAATACTACATTTTTTACAATCTTAAAACTTATAAAGTAAAACTTATAAAGTTTTGTTCTACCATCTTATGTAGACCATTTAAAGGAAATAAAAATTTAAACAGCTAATAAAATATTTGATATTTTTTTTTTCTGATGCACTTCATTTCATTTATTTTAAAGTAGTTAGTTTAGTTATAGCTAACTTAAAATGTAATGAGATTAGTCACTATATTAAATCATTATTTCAATCTTTTATTAAATACTTTTTAATAAATACTAATTTTACGCACCTGCTTGATAGTTACAAACTTATAACAAAAACAAAATAAAAAAAGGTGTATCTTCAGGATAGTATCTTTAAATATATTTTTACACAAACTTAATTACGATTTAAAAAAATCATGAGTCAAATTTATACTCGAAAAAAAATACTAAAAAAACTTTTATACTTTTATATATTAAAAACTTTTAAACTTTTATAGAAACTTTAAGTTGAATAAATTTAAGATACACTTAAGTATTCATTTGTTTTACTCATCTAAGAATGTAACTTAATTATTAAATATCATGATGCTTAGTTTTTCTAAAACATTATGAAGTGTAAACTTTTATTTCTTAAGTGAATAGTTAAATGTATATCACATTTTTAACTTGTTTTTTTTATGTAAACCGGCAGGTTATTTTAATCAATTTTTTTAATAAACTTTTGAAAACTAAAAGTACTTGTGTAAATCACCGTATTTAAGCTTTTTTTGTTTTTATGGAACCATTTAATATTACTTTATGGCATGTTCGTTTTAAGTTTAAATTCTTCATTTACGAAAAGTTTTGTATATTATTTGGTAGTTCATTACTAACATACCAACATTACCTTAACAGATTTTAAAGTTACATTCTTAGATGAGTAAAACAAATGAATACTTAAGTGTATCTTAAATTTATTCAACTTAAAGTTTCTATAGTGTCATTTTCGCTTTTAAAATTAAACGAGTTAACCTTAAAATAAAAAAGTAGTGGCGTTAAAAAAATTTTACAGTTTAATATTTTGTTCTACCGATAACTTATCAATTCTTCTAAGATTACTTTTTTAATTAAACTTTATATAAAATTCAATATTAACTTTCATTTACTTATATTTCTTGTTTTTTACGTCACTGTGTAATTAAAACAAACATGTATTAGAAAGATACTCTAAAATAAAAACAAAAATTCAAAAAAATCCTAATTTCAAACACAGCTATTTTGTAAGTAAACATAATGTTGACTATTTTTTAGTGTTATGTGAGACACCATAGAACGATAATTATTTATTATTTAAAATGATTTAATTTTATTATTTATGTTATTATGAATGCAGTATTCTATAAACTCTGTCAAACTTTCATTAAATTGTCTATTATTTAGTGATTATTTTTCGTTTTTTCAATTTAAAGTTAGAACTAAGGTTAAAAACTGTTTTAAGTAACATAACAACATTGATAAAATACTGTTTAGCTAACTTTTAATGTGTTTTTAATAAAAAGAATGTGATGATAAAAAGTATCAGTTGTTAAGTTAGTGAAAGTCATAATCAATTCGCTTCAAAAGGCATCAATGAAAAAAAAAATTCGCATGTTACAACTCGAAATTTTACGTTCGAGTGACAGTGTAATCATTTTCTAGAATTTAAAGTTTATATATGAAATAGTCAAACTTAGATTAAAAAAGAAACAATTAAACTACAAAAATTTGTACACTTATTTTAAACACTTAAAAATTGCAATACAGTATCTTTTTAGCAAGTTTTAGTTATAAACAAGTTTTCTTGGATTTTTTATCAATTTTACACTAAGAAAGTACCAACACTAGTACTTAAGATATCAGAAAACCTTAGAAAATTTTAATAAAAACCAATAAGCACCCTTTAAAAAATTAATTTACAGGATTTAACAGTACAAGATTTATTGATTTTTGAGTCAAAATTCTGTCTGTTGTAGAGACTTATCAAAAAGAATTACATAAAGTGTTGCTTCAGCAAGTTTTGATAATACGTCATAAAATTGAAATGCGCTTTCATTCTCTTTTATTCACTTTCTCACTTTTGTTACATAAGACTTACCAGAGCAAGAATTGTACTTACAATAAATTCTAAATTTTCTCGTTAAAACAAAACGGTTTTCAAGTAAAAATTTGAACAGCGTTATAAGTTTTTGATTATGTCTTTTTACAATTCTTTACTATTTTATGACGAAGTTGTTTACAAGCAGCAAACGCATTGCTTATTAATATGTATTAATATGAAAAAACCTTTTCAATTTTCTAATTCATTTATCTCGTCTTTTTAATTTAAATGAACGTTTGACTACATTAACTATAATATTGTTGTAAAATAAAAGTTGTAATAAAGAATAAAGTAAAGACTAACGAGTTCAATTTTGTAAAAAAGTTAGGAAGTTATATTTGATTTATGAATAATATATAGATGAAATAAACCTTTAATAAGTATATACAAAAAGACTTAGATAAATAAAACAAGAAGTAGTTCTATACTATGTTGCTGCTTTTAATATTAAAGTGAGATATGTAACAAATAAAACAAGCAAATAAATAAAATTTTTAATAAAGTTTACAAAAACTTTACTTACAGTTATGTTTTCTTTTTTTAGTATACTAATTATTATTTTACTAAATTTATGACTTAAGTTTTTAATATAATTTTCAAAGTTCCCTATTTAAGTTATAACGCTTTTTTATCTTATAGACTAAAGTTAATGATTTTTTTCTAATTTAAAAATAAAAACTTTAAGTAGAAAATTTTACATAAAATTAAAAACTTAAGTTTAAGAAAAAGTAGCAGCATAGTGACGTTATCAATCAAAACTAACAAAAACTTAATTACAAGTTTTATTATACAAATTTAACCAATATGACTTAAAATTTCAGTTAGAAATATTTGTGCAATTTAAGTCAAATTAAACATCGGCTATATTTTTAATTTAATAATAGTTCTTCGAGAGTTTTGTTGGTTAATATTAGAAATATGTTGATTATAAGCAATTATCAAAAAAAAAATGTGTCACAGAATAAAATATTAAAAACTGTTTTATACAAAAAGCTTTTTAAACTAACTGCATTATCTTAAACAATAATAATGTGTTGATATCATAAATATATGTTTTTACTGCACAAAAAAAAACTTTAACAGGTAATGTAATATATAACGTAAAAAAATATTCTGAACAAGTTTAAAATATAATATTTAAAAATAAAATTTTTTTGTAATTTTTCTTTTTATAATTAAATATTTTAAAATGATGTAGAACAAAGTTTTAGTTTTTAACTAATTCTTATGTTAATAGTTATGATAAAATAAAAGCCGTACCCGGAGTCACAGTTAAATACAGTTTTCTTTAAGTTTTAAGAGTTGTGCAATCATATTAAATTGTTGGGAATGAAATTAAATGTTTAAAACAGTATTATTCTTAATAAGCTTATTTATTTTTCAAGTTTGCATACATCCTCAATTTTTTATAGCAATTGTTTTTGCAATAATAATTTAATGTCGTTTTTAGCCTACAGTATGTTATAAATTATATAGTTATTAGCCAAACTTTTATCAAAGCTTCAAAGTTAGTTTCAAAATTATTTTTATGTAAATAGTTATAACTAAACTATTAATTTTTAATTAGTAGTATTAGACAAATAAATTTTTTTATAAAGTATCTAAACATACTTTCAATTTGATTTTTTATACAAAACTGCATGTGAGTATATTTGTGACGGAATTTCACAAAACACGCTAACTTTTTTGAAAAGTTTGTTATAAATTTAGACGCATTGAAAGATTTTTAAACGAGGTAAAGGAATTAAATTTGTAAGTCAACAAATTGTTGACTGTCTGAATACTCAAACTGACTTTTTTATAAATAAGTTTTATTTATAGCTTCTTTTTAAATGAAAAGTTTCTTGGAAAAACGTAAACGTTTTTCTCCTGAAGTTAATATAAATAACTAAGCTTAATACTCGCAAAAAAATAGTTAAATTCTTTTTTGTTTTAAGTCAAACAACAATAGATATCAATTTATATAAACATATAGCTTTATGTTATTTTAATACTAGTAAGGTTTAAAGTCAATAAAAATAGTTAGCCAAAAACTCAGATATATGTTACATATGAATATAATTAAAAATTCAGTTTTTATACATTTGTATGTATTTTCAAAAACTTTTAGCTAAAGTTTTGAAATACTAATTGCTTAAACTTTCTAATAATTATCTGAATCCTAAAAATAAACTTAATTTACGCAAAGGGTATTAAAAAATACATATGACACACTTATTTAACTTATTAAACACTATGCCAATTTTGGTATTAAGCAACTTTTTATCTTATAAAAATATCAAAACAAAGTAGGAACAACATATTTAAAAATGTTGTATTGCATACTTTTTACTTTATATATATCACAATAAAACTTCTCGACTTAATGGTAAGGAGTATCATCAATTTAAATGTTTAAATATTTTATTAACCAAACAATATTTCACTTGTTTGAAGTAAATCAAATGAGATAAGCAGTTAAATAAAACTTTTTTCAAATATATTTCTACTTAAATAAGATTTTATTCAACTAATGAACTTGTTTGATTTTTTGAAACGAGTGAAACAGTGTTAAGTTGACAAAATTTAAAAATCTAATTAGACTACTGTATTGCATTAAATAATCGACTCTAATTCTATAATTTTAAAAGAAAAATAATAATTAAACTTAGCAGTGGAAAATTACGACACAAAAATGTATTCAATTTTAGAAGGTAGTAAATCTAATGTGTTTTGTCTGCGTTATTATTTGCAGTTGTAATGTTTTGTAAACGTATATATCTTATTTTAAAATGATAAATAAGCCTGTACATAATAGAAGAGAATTTTCTTTTGCTTTCTAAATAAAGTAGACAACGTATTGAAACTATTGGTATTCAGCAGTAGGGCGGTGTGTTGTGAGCTTAGTAATTAAAAAAATTTAGGAACGCTTAATAATAAGATGGAGTCCGTTTGTTTTTAAGGTTTAAATATGTGTTTAGTAGTTGTCGAACTGTATATTTATATACATTTTTTCGTAGTTTTGTATTATTTCTATAAAAACCATTTGTTTTTTTCGAGTTATATAGTTTGTAAACAAAGTATACATTTAATATTTATTTCTTATAGTCTAGATATTGTTATTTACTAATTTACCATTTTACCCTGTAAATAAACTACGTGTTTAGAGTTGCATTGAAAACTTAATTTTTATTATTTGGGATTTAAGAATTTTACTTTCAGTTACATACAGTTAAGAAATATTGAGTGACATTCAACCTTATGTTAACTTAAAAACTTCACAAAGTGAAATCTTCCTCAACTGTAATAACTTGTTTTTATTAAATAACAAAATGTAGCATATGTTTGTGTTGTTTTATAAGTAACAAGAACACAAACAAAAATGTTGTCAGATAGAAAAAATTCAAATTATTTAAATTTTAAGTGTTTGTCTGATTATTTGAATTTACTATGAAACTTGTCAATATTTAATTATTTTAACTATTATTTTTATTTGATTTTAACTAAGCAACAAAACAGTTTGCTGTTGTTATAAGTTTACGTGAGAAATTTTTTATAACTCTGTAAACTGGTTTAACAATACAAAAATTGCTTTATATACTTTATATTGCTTAGGTTAGTTATATTATATAAATTTAATTTTTATATTAGCTTAATATGAAAAAAAATTAGATATTACTACCTGTCTACTGAAGTTCTTAATAGAAACTTAATAATAAATTTTTGATACATTATAGATACTTTCGACAAAATAATACATTAATGAAAACTCGTAAACTTCAAACTTTAAAAAAAGAAAACTTCTTTGCTTACACTTGTAGATCAAAATGCTTATTAGATGCAAACTTTATTAGATATTAAACTATATATAGATTTTGTATGTTAAATTCAAGTTAACAGTCAAACTTTATTTGAAGCTAGTAAACACCGTTTTTTTTTTAATATCTGTTTTTATATCTGATTACTCTTTGTTTTAAAAAAGAGGTAAGGATCTATTTTAAACAGCACAACAGATAAAAGGTATGTTTAATACAAGCTGAAAATCCAAAGACTACTACACAATTTTAAATGCTTGTTTCACAAAATTTAGTCAGATAAAAACACCTTTAATTTACCATCTCTGATATAACAAACGATAAAAAAAATAGTCAACTCTACTAATCACTTATTAATATATATATTAAATGTTCTTAAGATATCTGGAAAAAGATTAAACTAAACCTTTATTTTTAAAAATTTTAAAATTCGTATTATTCTTTTTAAATGGATTTTGTCAAAACAATAATATTCAAGAGATTATTTTAGCTTGTATGTCACTTATTGAAAATTTTATAACAAAAAATTGTGTATTTAGAACAAAATTAGTAACAGTTTTCATTCACAAAGTTTTTTTATTAACTATATAAGTTAAAACTTTATTAACTATTTTATTAACTATAGTTAGTGACGTAATTGAATACATACGCAATCACCAAGTCTCAAAAAACAAGTTTAAAGTTAAAGTAATTGTTCGACAATTAAAATAATGCAATTGTATAAATTTCTAACTTAACAAAGCGTTGACTATACTTAGAAGTTCCATCAATGTGTTTTAGCTGCTATCTAATAAAGCGTATATGTGATACTAATGTTTAATGATAGGTTTCAATAAGAATACTATTGTCTTGTAATACAGTCATTTTTATCATATTTTAAAGAAGTGTGTTCATTTTTAAATTTTTCTGTGATAGTTTTTTGGTTTTATTTCATTGTAACCTAATGTTTTAGAATTTTGGCTAATCACAACAACCAATTGTTTTAGTATATGTATCCATTTTTAGATAAACATATAAATATAGCTTAGTGATACAAAATCAAACTACATTTAAGCTAGTTTAGTGTTTTTAAATAATGAATTTTAGAATATCAATTGTTGACTAAACTTAGATAACAAGTATTAAGTATTGAAAATGTTTTTTTTGTAAACCACATCAAAACTATGATTTATAAGCTGTTCTGATGCTGTCATTTTTATTTTAAATATGATTTTTTAAATTTTTCGACCACTAAAATTAGCCTCAAAAACTTATAGATTATGCTGATTGTTATAATGTATTGCATCAGTAGTAAATCTTTAACGCCTGGTTGCTTTACTTCGGATCTTTTTACAAATTCAGTTACAAAAATTTTCTGTTTCTATACTGTTATTGGTTTTAGTTAATACTTATATGACTTTTAAAGTTTGAGAATTATAATTTTTTAGGTTCGTCGTTATATTTTTATTAGTGATCAATAATAATTGTTTCAATTTTTTAGATAATAACAAAACAGGAAGAACTTTAAAACATATGCTTTCAAGACATACTAAAGCCATCCAATAGTATGACTTATAAATAAAATTACACAATATTAAGAGGTTTTTCAACTTTAAAAAACATTTTTTTTTTCAAGATTTTTAAAGGATAAGTAGTCAATATTTTGTTAACTTGTAAGTTACTTCTAATTAATACTGATGAACTTTATTGAACTTGTTATCTTTATTATGAAATTCAAAAGTGATGTTTTAAATTGTAATGTTAGTAATTTTAATACTATATTTGATCTAATAGCAGTCAATAAAAGTTTTATTCTAAATGTATACTTATAAATTATTTATGTTTGAACTAACGTGTAGAGTAGTTATTTAATTTTAAATAAGATAACATTTAAGACTACTAAGTAGATCGTACCAAAAGTTTTTTTAATATTTATCTTTGAGTCAACTTTCTAAGTCAACTAATGTTAAATAGGCTTTTAATAAATACTTGTGTTTAATGAATTTAACTTATCAAGATTTTTTTTTAATAATTTAGTTACAAAAACAAAAATTTTGACAATTTCTAATTTCAACAACAAATACTTCGTTTCAAGTACGACTTTATTAACAAATGCACTTTTAATATTTAGCTAAAACCTTACACTTTATTTTGTAAATCAAAATTTTTTGATTTTATATTCTATCTTATTTGCAGTTTGAGCCATAACCTAGGTTTTAACCAGTATTGAACTATTGTAATGTGTTATACTTAAGTTCAAAAAGTATAACTTTTATCATAAGTTTCGTAAAAAACACTTCAACAATTTAATAGTTATGTTTTAACGTAATTGTTTATAGAATAATATATCTCACTAAAAGTTATGAAGTAAAAATAATATAAAATTATAAAACTGCGTTATTAGATAGCGTATAATTTAAACTCAACAAAAGTTACTACTGTTTTAAAATAGTACTGTTTATTGAACGATAAGAAAAAAGCGCTAAAAATTATTTAGATCTAAGGACCTGGTGCCCGACAAATTCTTTTGATTAACGGTTCATACACCAACAAGTCTTGACGACAAAAAAAACAACAAGTTTCGATGTAGTAATATGATAATCAAAGAAGTTACATTATTTCGAACTCTTATGCAACTGTGTTGGTTTTTGGTACAAGCAAATTCTGAAGTAAAAGTGACTGTTTTATTTTTTGTGCAAACTAGTTTACACGTTAGATATTTTTTGCTTTAGAAACCTTTTTGTAAATCAAGAAAACAAGTTAAAAGTATAATTGATAAGTTATTAATAAAATTTTGGTTTAATTAATATTGTATTTTTGTATTTTATCGGATTTAGTTGTAACAGTAGTTTATATACTAAAAAAGAAAATAATCTTAGTACTTATAAATTTTTAGATAATGCTTTGTTATTTTATTAATTTACATACCTAATTTCTAACTTCATCATACAGCCATTGTATTAATTTTTCTAGTGAAAGTATGTTTAAAATCATTATAGTTCACAAGACTTATAATTCTTATAGTATATTTTGACGACCGAGTTTAACATTGCACAATAACCAGTATAATTAAACTAATAATATTTGTAACGAAATTCAGTTTTGATTAAGTTATTGAAATAACTTATATTTTAGTTTTTTAGCTGTAAAAATGATTAATACGAGTGAAACGATTGTTTTTTTTAAGAAAACAAGCATATAAAAATGAAAACATTTATAAAAACAAAGTATTGCAGAATACTATTATTAAAATTTTGTGTTTTTTAATTAAGTTTGTAATTTAATTAAATTTTAATTTAGTTTTTTTTTTTAATTTGCTACTATATAAAAATCAGTCATCATTTTAGAGACTTATAATTCACCATAGTAAGCAGCTAATATTAAACTTTAAAAATATTATTTAATTTTAAAAACTAAGAAAAACATCACAACAAATACCGATTTCACAAAAAGCTAAAGCTTGTTAATTTATAAAACTTATTTATTTTTCTAATTTGATTTCTATAGTACAATAAGTTTATATTTCATCAAACAAATGTTGTATTTTTTATTCATATTTTAAAACTTGTATTATATATTTGTTAATTATAGACTTCGACATCATTAAACTGTTTACAAATATTTAAATGTACCTAGTAAAAAAAGTTATTTAAGTTGTTTTTTTTATTTTTCAAACTCATATATTTATTATAGTTTTGATTTTTCCGAAGCGATAAACGCAAAATTGTAAGTGTAAATAGTTTAAGTGAGACTCAAATATTTTTAAAATATTTATTTACAAATTAAAATGAAAAACACTAAATTAAAAAAAAAAATACTGGTAATATTTCAATTAAATTTTTTTCAGATTAAAAGTCAACTAATGTAAAATAGGCTACACATTAATAATGAATGTTTACATTTATCAAGAATTATTTATTTTATACTAAGTGTTTTGTTAAGTAAACACATTTGTGATGTCTACAAGTATTAACCGCAAATACTTAGTTACAAATACAACATTATTAAGAGAAAAACTTTTGTTAACATGTAAAGTAGCATGACACACAGTTTATAAGTCAAAATTTTGACTAAATAATCACACATGTAGGTAGTTTAAGCTAAAACCTGAATTAGTTTTATTTAGTTTCCTAAAACTTACTGCTATCTTATAATATTTTATATATATCAGTAAAAATAATAGTTTATTGAGCGAAAAAAAATAAAAGGCTCAAAATATTTAGTAGCAGGACCTGGTCCACGAAGAACCTTTTGGTTTTCAAGTCGTACACCACAGGTACCTTTTGACGTCTTGTCTAGGACAGAAAATATTGGTTTAAAATATTTATAAAATTTTATTATTTAAATGGTAACTAAGTGTTTCTTTTTTCTTAAATAAACTATGGTGAACCTTAAAGAAAAACGTACAAAAATAAGCATATACTTAAAATTAGTAATTTTTTTTATCTTTTGCAACTTATGTTAACTAAAAAAGAGAAACGCGAAAATTGTAAAACATTAGTATACAACACTTTTAAAAAGCATGTTTATGTGTGACTAACCAGTAACCTAAGTTTTAAAAAAAAACTTTTCTGTTCCTTATAAGCTTGTAGTTAATGATCATGACAATGTGAACAACTTTAGTGTTTTTAAGAATACCTTTTCTGAGATTCAGTATATACCTAAAATCAATGATTGACCTTAGTTTAAAAAAATAAGGCACAACAAGCAACAAGACTTTGGTTAAAACCTATAATCTATTTACAAACATGAAGGAATAGTAGACAAGTATAAAAGTTAAAAGTTACAAATGTTTATAATTTTTTATTTACTTTGTAACTAAGTTGTTTAAACGTGCAAACAACAACTTAAATAATTGTTTAAGTCTTTTTTTAGTTCTAGGAAAAGTCTATTTTTTGGTATCAGCAATTATCAAAAAATAGTTTTGTTTCACTTAAATAAAGAACTTAAAAAAATATTTTTGTTGAAAAAAGGCTCTTCATAACAAAAAGAAACAACTTTTTTAATGTATTAGAATAAGTTAAATAAAATTTCTTATTATAAAGCATAAACATTTTTCTTCTACAAATCTAACACTAGTTGTATTTTAAGTAAAAAGTTTGTAGCAGATCAGAAAATTTTGTTTTGAGGGCCGCAGTAAGCCGACCTTTATTTTAAAACCAGTCGTCCTTCTAAACAGTAAAATTTATATAATTAATCT
>NW_028139318.1:0-35190 GCF_965202585.1 Thalia democratica | reverse complement strand
AAAATTAAAAAAAAAAAAACTAATCATTGATATAGTAACAACAATATCTTTTAAGTCAATGTTACGTTGACTGACATTTATAAAAAGTGATACAATTATTAAAACTCTTTTTAACTAACTTAAACTCAATTTACGAAATAAAATACTAGTTTGTTATCAAATTGTTTTAAACAAAGTTTTAAATAGTATAGCTTTTTTTATTTAATGTTTTTAAAATACATTTAATAGTAGCTTTTTAGGAAAACAGTTTACGAATTCATACTAAAAGTTTGCTATTCTATTGGAGGTATAGTTTTATTGTCTTATTTGATGGTAAGTACAAAAAAACAATTAAATACTAGAAAACAAACTTAAATAAAACATTTATTTTCAAATTTTTCAAGTGTTTAAGCTTGTCCACAGTGATTTTTCGAACTGAATAATAGTAAAGATTATGGGAAACATTAAATTGAAGTTAAAATGAAATATATAAAGGTTATTTAAAGTTTATATTCAACTATTTATTTGTTAAAAACTTTAGTTCATAAATAAGTTAGACCAACAAAACTTAACTGCCGTAAGATTCCATTTACAACAACCAAAAAATTGGTATTATCAAAATTATAGCTTTTTACTAAGATATTATAAATATTACAGCTTTTATTATGAAAAGTAACTTACTGTCAACATCAACGAAAATTTAAAAAGTAGTTCTAACAATTATTAAAACTACAACCAAAATATGTTAAATTAAAAAGTTTGTTAAAGCATTTTATCTTAAATATTATATTTCTACACTATTTAACTACATAAGGGATATTGAAATCATGGTTGGTTTTTAAACTAACAATTATGACTAGTTAAAAAATTATAAACTAGTTACGGCTTATGATAAAAAAACTTCCTTTTATTTTTAAGTAACTAAATAATACCTGTTTGCTGTACTCTATTAGAGAGTATTTATGTGTCGAAATAAAATTTATTGCTTAAATAAACATAACATTCATGTATAATCGCGATTTTACAACCATATCATTTACTTAGTTTCATGTTATCCTTAAAAAAAGATTTAAAATATATAAAAAAAATAAATTTTACAAAATTTAAAACAGATGTTTTCATATCAGATTTAATGATATGTTGTATGAAAACAATACGATCACTAATAATTTGTTTGACTTTTGTTTTAAGTTTATCTTTTAAAAAATAAAATTAAAACATAATTTGGACTTATGAATTTATTACAAAGTATAAGTTAGTTTAGTTGTTGCAAATAATATACAGTTTTATGTTGTCTAAAAAGATATTTTTTATTTATATTGTTAAATGTTAATATGTTTAATTTTCATATAAACTTACTTTAAAACTTAAAAAAAGCATCTACGATATAAAAGGTTTTTCTTTGTATAAAAACTTGGTCCTCTATATTAGACAGGCTAGTATTGTGTTATTTTGTTTTTTTTTAACTTTGCAATTAAAGTGACAAGTTGACAAAAATAAAATGTTTGTGTAATCAAGAATATACTTTCGACTTATCAATAACGTTATTATTTTTTAATTACATTCCTTATTTGGTGGTTGGTAAAAAAAAACACAACTAAAAATGACTTTCCAACTTTTAAAATCAGAATATTTCACTAAATAACATATATATAAAACTATTAAATAGTTATTTATTTCGTTGTTGCTCGTAACTATTAAAATTTGTAGCTTATGTTCACTTTTAAATTATTTCTCATCTATTATAGCGCTTATATAATTTTGTAACTTTATTTATTTATAAGTTGTAATTGTAAATATTATGACTATGCAATTATATAAAGTTATTAATAAATAATTTGTAATAACCCGTTTATAACATGTGAAAGTCAATATTACGTTGACTTACAAACTGACGTTGTTTTAACTTTGCATTTTATGATAGTTGTGTAACTATTTATAAGAAATTATAAGTTATTTGTTTATCTTAGTAATAAAATGACGTCAAAAAGTGATTAATAAGATTCTGAAATTTAAAAACAAATATTAAAACCGTTTTACTAAACTAAATTAAAGTAAGTTAATTTCAGTAATTAAGTTTTATTAAATTTTATAGCTACAAAATGTATTACGAGTTTTTAAAAAGTTATCAGTTTAATAATTTTTACTTAATAAGTTTATTTTTTTTTATAAATATAAAATTTTAGGAATGAACAGGAGTTTACACAAAACAATTTTTATTTGACTTATTCTCAAACATAATGTATTTTATAAAAGTATTTCAACAAAAGTAAATAAATGGTTACTTAATATCAAAAGAAACATTAAAATTTTATTGCTGGTTTCTTTTTTTCTAGCGTTGTAAAGTTATTAAAAATTACGATTATTTTGTTTGGTTTTTTTGTTGATAAAGCAACATATAATATATCCTCGAATATGGACCAGTAACTTGATTAGTTCATCTAGAAACTAAAGTAACAATTTTAACATTTTACAATCGCATTTAATACTGAAAACACTAAAAACTAATACTAAAAGTAAACTTTAGATTGAGTAAATACTAAAGACTGCACCATTAGTTAACTTTTACTTGTTTGAAAAAGATAATAAAAATGAAAATGTCTAGCTTATAAAAAAAACTTTCAAATTTTAAAAACTAATATCAACAAAAATTAAACTTATTTTTTAGTTACAAAGTGGAAAAAAAAACAAAACTTTAAGTTATTTCATCCTGTTTTTTATTGGTATTCAAAACATAATGTAAAAACATTAAAAATGTAAGTAAGTTTAAAACAAAGCAAAAATTATTCTAATTTCACAAAAGATATAGTTATTTACTCATAATACTAATAAACAGTTTGATTAGAATTGAATGTTTTACTAACAAGTACATTACAAAGAAACGAAATCATACATACCAATTAAAAAAACGAAAGATAATCTTGAATTTGCGAAGTCACGGGTCACGTTTTAGTACTAAAATCTTCGGTCTAAAACTAATAAACTTAGCAGAGATATCGTTGGTGATAGTTTTTTTTTAAGATTAATATACAAAGTTATTTCGCCAACAAATAAGTAGTGAATTTTATGACTTAATCACAAACTTAAACAGTAAGCTATAGTAATTAAAACCGAAGTACTGTTACATAAGTTTAAAAATTAAACATTTTAAAAGTTAAACTGCCAGTCAACCGACATCCTAAATTAGATTTTTATTAAAAAAAATTGGTGTAAAAAAGACGCTAGTCAAAACATAAATCAATGTTGTTGCAAAATTTTTTTATTGTTATTTACAATTTTTAAGCTTACATCTTCACAAAACTCTATCAAAAACGTTAAGAATAAACAGTACAATTTCGTCGTTAAGCATTTAAATAATTTTTTGATTATAAGTTTTCTTTTATTAGTTTTATTTTACACAGAAAGTGTTGTATTCTAAAATTTCGATTAATAAAAATCAAAAGCAAAAATTATTTTGATTGCAGCTTTTGTAATAAATGCTCAAGATGTATTTCTTAACTTAAATTGTTGAATATATATTTATCTTATCATTTTTTTTCTTCTCGTGTGTCCTGTTAAAGTGGTTCAATTTTTGATGCCTTAGTCCAACATTGCACAAAAAACCAATATAATAATAAAACAAATGATAATGCTTATGTCAATGTTGTATTGACTAAAAATAGTTCTACTTGCAACAGATACAATTATATGTTATATTGATAAAATATTTATACTTAAACTTGTAATCAATTTTTAATGGTTTAGTTTGATAACGTCATTTCGTTGCTATTAATTTTTAAAGTTATATTTTGAACAAAACATGTTCTACTTTTCTTTTGAAGTAGTACTATTTGTATTAATAATTGAAATGTATTAAAGTTTTCAAAAACATTAAAAACATTATTAAACAAAAACCAGTAACTTTAAAACCATAGTAGAAATCTCAGGTCAAACAAGTTTGATAAAATACTAATTTAGTACATTTTTATGAAATTTCACTAATTGTTTATAGAAATATTATGCTTTTTTGTGATAAACTAATTAAAAAGTTTTATTAATTCTGTTTTTTAATTTTTAATGCCCTATTTTTAGTACATGAAAAAAAGCAAAATGTTTTAACATTGCATGTACTGTTTATCTAAGAATTTGTATGCTTTAAGGTTTGTATATTAGTCATAAAACAAATATTATTTCATATTTCTTCAGTAAAACTATTTCGTTAGTCTTTACTTTATTAAAAATTACAACTAGATTACTGGTTAAGTCTGAGTTAGTCATAGGCTTTTTGAAATAAAATATAAAAGTATTCAATTTAGGTAAAAAAAACAATTTTATTTTATATATTGTTATTAAAAAATGAAGGATATATATGAACAAGTTTTTACAAGTTGTTGATACATATATAGCTAAAATTTTGTAAGTCTAAGTTAGATTGTCTACAAACAAATAGACGAATTTTTCTAACTTTAAACTGAAAAGTGTTTTTAAAACCGTTCAGTTTCTTTTGTACAATGCTTATAAAGCTTTGTAGTTTTAAATATTTTATTCTGAAGAAAAACTTGAATGTTTTAATACTTGCTCGATAATGTTAAACATTTACAATTATTAATTTTACTAAAGTTATTGAAATTAATATAGTAAATTAACAGTAATAAATAAAGCAGTTTTGTGATCTTCTTTGTCACTAATAGCAAATACTTATCACACGATCAAAAAAAGAATAATAAAGTTTTAATAATTTTTAAAAATTCTGATATTGAAATTGTGTAGGTCAAAAGTTTATTGACTATTGCTTGGTTTTTTATTAGTATTTAATTAGATTTACTAAGTGAACATAATTTCAAAAAAAAAACTTTTAATTCTATAGTAAAGTTTAGTTTAACTTATAAGCCTCAGTAATTACTACATTACGATTAGCCAATGATCATATTTTTCTTACATAGAATAATAGTTCAAACTCATAAAAGTTTAAGCTTAAATTAAAAAAGTTTTTGACTTAAAAATTACTGATCGACAGTGTAAAGGTAGTCTTAACTTACTAAATTTTTCTCCAATTAAATATCTTTATATTTAAAAAAGTTTTAATCAAAGTTAAACGGCAAATAAAGACTTATAATTTGTATTAAATTTTTGTGATTATTTAACATAAAGCTAACTAAAATTATTTTATATTATTTAAAGTTGAATATCAATAGTCTAAACTTGATATAAATTTATGAGCAGATAAATATTTGACAGCTTTAAACATTACGTCACTACAAAAATAATCTTTGAATGAAGTTTTTAGCACAGCTTTTTTTTCTTATTACATATTTATTGAATTAATTAGAAAAATTTTAGCAATCTTAGCAATTACATACAATAAGACTTTCACGAGAAGTAATTCTATCTTATAGAATTGTAATAAATGCTGTAAAACTTTACTGGAATAAGTAGAACTAAAACAAGTTTAATTAGAATATAATTAATAAAACTACTAACAAGCAAAGGAAAAAAAATAGCATTAAAATAAGTTAACAATATTGATATAAGTTATAATATAAAATATTAAATACAGTTGTTTTTCCTTATAACTTGATTTTTTAAATAAATATTACTAATAAGTATATATAATAAAAGTTTAAAACAAATGTAAAAATTTTCTTGAAATAAAATTTGAATTTAAACTATAACCAACATAATTTAGAAAAATTAAATTAAAGCAAGTTTAATAAACTCACCTATAATAATCTATAACACTTTAAATTTCTCAAGATAGTCATCATGTTCTAGATATTTAAATTTTTACCAATAATACTAAGTAAATTATACAATGTTTAAGTAAGTAAGCACTTATTATAACATCTGTAGCTTTTTTACCTATCTTAAAAAATTTATGACAATAAAAGTTTTATAAAGTCTTTTTATCTTTTAATACTTATAAGTAAAGCTATATACTGCAACTAATAAACATTATGACAGTAATATTGTTAAAAAGTTTATTTATCTTCTAATACAGAGCAACAGCAATACAAACAGTATATATAGCCAAATTCTTGGCTTACAAATAACTTCTTATATACATTTGCATTGTTTTAAAAAATGTTTAATTAATAACTTGGAAATTGTAACCAAAAATTTACCGTTTCTTTTGCAAAACATTTTAAAGTATTTTTACATAAAAAACTTCAAATAAAAGCATGAATAGTTTCAACCAAACTAAGAATTTAAAAGAAGTGAATTACTTATCAATCAAGTTTATATACAGCTTAAAGAAGTTATATACTAAACACCTTTGTTAATAAAACAGTTCGAAATTTAAGATTAAATAACTAACACCGTATTATTAGCTTAGTAATCTTAAAGCAAGTTTAAACAAAGGATAAAAAAGACTTTGAAATTTTTAAATAAACAAAATCAAATTCAAACATAAATTGGGACTTTGTTAAAGCTACATAAAGCTTTGAAAAATTTATCGTAAATAGTTAAACGAAACGAAAGAAACATGAAAATGCAAAAAAATAAAGCTATGCGGGATAGCCAAATAAACATTGAAATTATAATTAAAACTATATTTTTATACTGATCACTAATTATGAACTTCACGACATTAAAATAATCATAGATAAAAAAAAAACTCGTACTAGACATCGTAACAAATTTAAAGGATAAAAGTTATTAAAGTTAAAATGTTGTTAACATTAGGTTTACTTAATAATTAACATACTTATTCAAATCTTCATTTATTGTTATGTATTGTTAATTATATATAAGTTATTTAAGTTTGTTTGCTTTGAATATAAAATGACGTCAAATAGTGACTAATGCGTTGTTGAAACTTAGTTAAGAAAATTTTTTAAACATGATAAAACTAAGGCTAGTTCAATACAAAGATTTAAATATTGATGAATTGATTTCATAAAAATCACCTTTTAGAAGTACTAATTCGAAACTAATGTGTTTAGAGAACTTTAAAATTTTTAAATCACAAATTTTATTTGGAGACTTAAAAATTAATTTGAAACAGTGTTGAAATACTTTGAAGCAATAGTATAAAAACACTTGTATCGCTTTGTTTACATTGAACTATAAGAAAGTATTAAAATAAAAAAAATCTTCTCTTCAAATTTAATCGTAATTTTATCTATTTTTAGCTATTCTACTTAGAGTACGTACACAAACTTTCCAATTTCTTTATTCGAATAGTAGACTGTTTTTCAATAAATTCCAACTAAAAAAAAATTATATTAAAAAAAAATTAAATAAAATTTAAGTAAACAAGTTATAAATTATAGTGATAATTATTTTTAAAACAATATTTAGAAAAATAAATATATATTAGTAAAACGTTTATCGTCAAAGTTTCATTGAGTTACAAAGTAACAACTTGCAATTTTATAAAGATTCATATTTGCAATTTTTTCAGAGGTTAATTTGTTAGCAAGCATTGGCTACTTTAAATGATATGATCTATACGATACAGAAAATCTATAGAATTTTTTTTTTGATTAAAAATAAAATCGTTTATTAGTATGAACTGTTTCAAATAATATAATACTGACAAGTTTCATAGTTAAGTAAAACACTTTAAAATTTTACTAAAATTAAAATGTTTTTGAATTTTTTTTTGTTAACATATTATTTTTTAGCCTTTTTTGAGACGTATGTGTAAAAAAAACTCAAATATATGCTGCAAGGTTCATTATAAGAACAAGCAAGTTTTTATTTTTGTGGTTGTGGATTTTATTTTAGTTTTTAAGTTAACATAATGTTGACTGTCACTAAATATTTTTTATTTAATTTTGAATAAAATTGCAAGCAAAATTTTCAAAATCATTGTTTTTATAACTGTAAACACATAGTATCTAGATCAGGGTTTCCCAAAACGGTAAATTTACCGCCCTCCCTGGCGATAACTAGTAAGGGGGCGAATAGGGGGGAGGAGTAATTTAAAAACTTTGGGCAGTTGTAAATTTATTGCTGTCTATTTTGTTATTTTACTAATTTTTGATTGCCATTTAATATTTGACTTTAAGATAAATTTTTAACAAAAAATTCTATTTTGTTTACGTAAAGTATAGATTTCTTTCCGAATATGTAGATAAAAAAGTAGTGTTTTTTTAAATAGAACGTAATTAATCTTTAACTTTAGTTTGAAATTTTAAGACTAGTAAACATAAATTGACAAGAAAATGACTTTAGTGGACTTTCTTTTTTATAACTTAATGTAATTTTTTATTTATTTTTATTTTTTCTTACTGACAGGTATAAACAAAACCTGAAATATTTCTCTAAATCCCTTTTTTCTTAATAAGGTAAAAACGAAACTTAATTATGTTTACTTATTTTTTAAATAATTGATAGTAAACACGTTATTAATATTGATTTTTTAATATTTTTTTTTCTTTGAAAAAACAAACAACTGAAAAAAAATAATTTTATACATGAACAAAACAATACTAGTTGTATTAAGAAGTGCTTCAAATTTATAATACTCTGCTCTTGCGCTTTAGACTGTTGGTTTGTTTCTAAAATTGTTCAAAACACAAAGTTTAAGTGTTTGTTTTTTTTATTGTTAAAATTGAGAGTAGTTTATAAAATAAATTGATCTAAAACATAGTCCAAAAGTTAACTCTTCTACTTTAAAATAAAACTATAATATTGCTATCTAGCACATAAACAATAGATTTTAAAACTTACAATACGAATTATTATAAAAACTAGTTTAAAATTTCTGAGTATCTTAATTCTTATATAGCCGTGTTAATAAAACTTAAAATATAGCTTATAGCAATATATTAAAGTTATATAAAAATTAAATTATTCGTTTAGAATGTCTTTTAAGCTGTGTTTTATTATACTTTATGCTAAACTTTAAGCACTATGATAAGAAAAAAAGTACAACTATCGTAAAACTTTCTTCAATTAAACTTTTAAAATAGTGCGGTTAATGTCTTGACTTATAAAATATTTATGAAGTAACTTATACTTATAAACGAATGCATATTTAACTGTTAATCGTTTTTTTATGAAATTAATTTACTGCTGTCAATAATAAGTTATGCATGTATATATGCTTTCAGTTAAGTGTCGTATAATTAAATATGAGCAATAATTTTACAGTTTTCGTATTTACCTTTTATAGGTTGTATGAATAGCAAAAAATTAACAATATTATTGGTTGTTTAGCTTAATGTTTTAGTACGTTTTAGTTTAAGGCTTACAAAATAAATGTCAGTAGCAAAAAATAAGTTGTCACAACTTACATAACTAAGACTTATAGTTATTATTATAGCACTATTTTAGTATTATTTTTCTGATATATAAAATTATGTCAGGAAGCCGTAAATATTAGAAAAATTCAATGTAATAAAATTATGTAATGGCTTAAACTACTTATATATCGTTATATAGAGTCAAAAAATTTTTGACTTACAAACTAACTTTGTAATTCTTTAGATAGACCATCAGAAACATGTTTGTTTATATTGTTGTACTTGTATCTAAATATTTGTGGTTTTTACTTAAAAACATAATGTTTTTTTACGTCTAAAAAAGAGTTATAAAATAAATTTGAAGAAATTTAATTCATATAGAATAAAAAAAAAATTTTACACCAATTTATTATTATTTTATAAAAAAAATGAAGAAAAAAATTAAAAAACTATTTTTACGGTATTATTTTAAAATTAAGAACTATACTATATTCTCTTAAATACTAAAACAATACTTAAACTGTACTGCTAAATAAATGTCTACCTCATAACTTAATTTTCTTTTATGGGAATAATTATGTTTTATATTTAGCTTTTTAGAATACTATGACCAGCGAAAAAAAACGTTTAGTTATTCTTTATATGTATTAACACTCAAGTATTTTTTTTGTAACTTACAAATATTTATTTATGTAATTTTGTTATTTAAATAAAAGTATAAATTCATAAATAATTTAACTTTTTTGTTTTTAGAACAGCTTAAGTTTCGAGTAGCTTGATAAATTTTACATATGCCTTGCAAACAATTCTCTTAAATCTTAATTCTTACTTCGTTTATATTGCTTGATTTCTTTAAGAATTTTTTACAGAACTTATAGTAATAAATTCTTAATACTTTTTTAATAGAAAATATTAAAGTTAAAAGACTTTACTTTTTATTAATTTTTAAAACTTATCATAGAATTCTGTAAAAAGTTTCCAAATGTATATAAGCTATTAATTTATAACGCATGAAATACTATAATATGCTGTATATAAAATCTAGAGAACAAAATGATTAACATTCTTTTTAAATTTACAAACGTAACATTTAAATTTAACATAAAATTCAAGTAACTTTATATGCATCATGAATAAATGTTATTTTCTAGAAATATTTAACAATTTCAATTTATTAAAGCAACCAATTCATTAAAAAGTACATTTAAGAATGTATAAATATTTAAATAAAAATTTTAAATACAAACTACAAGTTTTTAAAACTCTAGCCAAAAGCTCAAGTCAAAAAGTTTAATCAAATATCAATTTCGTGTTTTTTATAAGTAAATCTAAATGAATATATAATTGTATTTATTGGTTTAAAATTAGAAAAAATGATTTCTGTTTAGGTTTTTGAACTATAAAATATATCTTTTTAGTATATATAGAAAGCAAAACATTATAATCCTTTTTGTATAACTTTATAAGTGATTTTGTATGTTTTTAAGGTTTATATAACTCAAGGGTCGGCAAAATGCGGCCCGCCGGCCGAATATGGCTCGCTAATTACTTTTTAGTAAATAAAGAATATTTTTAAAAGCAGTCATACAAAAAGTTTTTTAAAATGTAAATTTTTAAAATAGTATGAAAGGCGAAGAAAACTTTTTTTAACTCTTATATTCTAACATATATATTTTTTTTAATTAACATTTACTATTTTGCTATTTTTATAAACAAAATTGCAGAATAAAATAAGTGCTTTTTTGTTGTTATTTAAATATTTTATTTTTTAAACAGAACAAATATTGATTAGTTTTAAAATATTTACATGTGCCTTGAATGGAATTTTGTTAAACATTAGTTCTTTTTCTATTACAAAATTCCTTTACACTATTTGTTTTCTTTGAGAACTGATGCAAATTAAATAACAATTGATACCTTTTTTCTCAAAAGATATCTAAGTTAAAACTCCTCACTTATAAATTGATTTAAAATCTGACTAGAGAACAGTATAATACGTTTGTAACTATTTTTAAGCTATTAATGCATACCACAAATAAAATAACAACATGCCGCATGTAAAGTAAAAATAAAACCTTTAGTTTCTATTGTTAACAAAATGCAAAACATATTTTTAGTATTTTTACTAACCTGAACAGTTGTATGTAAGTTGTAATCGAACTAATCAGGAATATTTTTTATTTTTGTTTTGCGAAAACCTTTTATCATTATAAAATTTTCAAACTACTTTGGAAAAAAGTTCCTAGGAAAAGAATTTATACTTTATTGTGTCGAATTAAATACTTTATATTTTTATAAATGCTTTTAGTTAGCAGATTGCTAAGACCGAAGAATAGACCATTTCAAAAAACCATTATTTCTTCAAGCAATGCTTTTGGAAAAACTTTTTTCAATATCGCTTTATACTATAAGACTTAATTATAATCATAGTAAATTTAAGCAACTTTCCATTAAAAAAGCAAACATAACACATAAAGTTTTATAAAATATTCATCTCATCTAATTTAAATACTGATTTTTTATTTTTTTTTAATTGTAATATAGCTAATTTTATTTCCCTACGCCTCCCCCTAAAATTTTATTAGTATGTACATTTGTGTTATGTTTTATAAACAAAGCATCTAGAAGGTTATCTATTTGTATGTACTAAATTATTGCCTTTTATATTAAACAAATAAGTTTAAACTTGTCAATGAGTTTTCTTTAAATTTAATGTTTAAATTTTTGTTAAGGATTTTTTTTTAACTTAAATTGTTGAATATATATTTATCTTATCATTTTTTTCTTCTCGTGTGTCCTGTTAAAGTGGCTCAAGTTTTGATGCCTGAGTCCGACATTGCACAAAAACGAATATAATAAGAAAACAAATCATAATGCTTTTGTCAATGTTGTATTGTCTTGAAATAATTCTACTAGCAACTATCACAATTATATTTTATATTGATAAAATATTTATACTTAAACTTGTAACGAAAATTTTCATGGTTTAGTTTGATGACGTCACTTTGTTTCTATTGGTTTTAAATGTTATATTTCTAAAAACATGCTTTATTTTTCTTTGAAGTAGTATTATTTAATTAAAATTTAAAATATTTTCAAGTTTTTAAAACAGATTAAAAACATTGTTAAAACAAAAACCAGTAATTTTAAATCTATAGTAGAAACCTCAGGTCCAACAAACTTGGTAAAACACTAATTTAGTAGATTTTTATAAAAAATGAATATTTTTTGTTACAAATATTATATTTATTTGTGTTAAACTAATTAAAAAGTTTTATAAAAATAAGTTTTATATAGTTTGTTTTTAATTTTTAATACCCCATTTTTATTACATAAAAGACGCAAAATGTTTAAACATTGCATGTAGTGTTTATATCAGAATTTGTATGTACTGCTTTAAGGTTTTTATATTAGTCATAAAACAAATATTATTTCTTACTTCTTCAGTAAAACTATTTCGTTAGTCTTTACTTGATTAATAAATACAATTAGATTCTTTGGGTACAAACTTAAGGTTGAGTTAGTCAGAAGCTTCTTGAGATGAAAAATAGAAATATTCAATTTAGGTAAAAAAAAAAAACAATTTTATCTGATATATTGTTCTTAAAAAAATTAAGTTATATATTAAAAAGTTTTCACAAGTTGTTGATACATATATAGCTAAAATTGTGAAGTCGAAGTTTGATTGACTTGCTTTCTACAAAAATTAGACAAATTTATTTAACTTTCCAACTGAAAACTGATTTTAAAACTATTCAATTTTTTTTTTGTACAATGCTTATTAAGATTTGTACTTTAAAATATGTTCTTCTGAACAAAAAACTTGAGAGTTTTAATAATTGTTCGCTAATGTTAAACATTTACAATTATTAATTTTACTTAAGTTATTAAAAAAAACAATGCAGCTTTAGATCTTCTTTGTCAGCAAGTACTCATTACAGGATCACAAATATGAAATATTTAAGAAAATTTAAATGATTTTTTTTTATCTGATATTAAAATTGTGTAGGTCAAAAGTAAATTGACAAGTGCTTTGTTTTATATTATTATTTAATTAGATTTACTAGGTGAACATAATTTCTAAAAATAAAACTACTTTTTAATTCTATAGTAAAATTTAGTTTAACATTTAAGCCTCAGTATTTAATACATTTACAACTTAGCCACGATCTTAATGTTTCTAACATAAAATAATAGTTCAAACTAAAAAAAGTATAAGCTTACATTAAAAAAGGTTTTGACTTAAAAATTACTGATCGACATTATAAAGGTAGTCTTAACCTGCTAAATTTTCTCCAAGTATTTTGTCTGTTATGCTTAACTAATTAGTACAGTGAAAAAACTATTTTTAATACTAAATTTCACTAATACTAAATTAAAACTTTTTTATTTATGCTTTAGTATAACAATAACTTGAAATCTTTATAATAAAAAAATTTTAATCAAAATAAAAAACTGGAAATAAAGACCAACAATTTGTATGTAATTTTTGTTAAGGTAACATAAAGTTAACTTTAAAATTATTTTATGTTATGTAAAATAGTATTATTGATAGTCTAAAATTAATATAAATTTGTGAGCAGATAAATATTTGACAGCTTTAAAACATTACGTCACTACAAAATAATTTTTAGAACGGAGTTTTTAGCACAGCTTTTTTATTTTCTTATTACAAGTTTTTTAAAATTAATTTGAAAAGTTTTAGCAATTTTAGCAATTAAACACAATAAGATTTTCACGGGAGGTAATTCTAACTTATAAATTGTAACAAATAGTGTAAAACTTAACTATAAAAAGTTAAATTAAACCAAGTTTAATTAGAATATAATTAAGAAAATTACTAACAACCGAATTAAAAAAGTGTTGTATCTAAACTAAGTCAACATATTGCTATAAGTCATAAAGTAAAGGATTAAGTACAATTGTTTTACCTTATAACTTGATTCCTAAAAAAAAATGACAATCATAACTATTATTACTAATAAATATATATAATAGAAGTTTAAAACAAATGTAACAATATTCTTTAACTAAATTAAAATTTAAACGATAACCAGAATACTTTAGTAAAAATAAATCAAAGTCAATTTTATAAACTCACCAATAATAATCTGTAACACTTTAAGTTTCTCAAGATAGTCAACATGTCCTTGACTTCTAAACTTTTATTAATAAAACTAAGTAAACTATGTATTGTTGAATTGGATAAGTATATACTTATTATAACATCTGTTTGCAATTATGCCTAACTTAAAACATTTATTACAATGAAAGTTTCATAAAGCCTATTTATCATTTAATACTTAAAAGTAAAGTTGTATACTGTAACTAATAAACTTTATGACAATAACAGTTTTTTAAAGTTTATATTTTAATAGAGACTTTGCGAAATTTTTTTACAAATGGCCCCTTTGAAAAAATTATAAAATATATGGCCACCTTCTATAATACTACTCTTTAATAAACGTTTTCAATAACAAACTACTATTAAAAACACCTTGACTATTTTTTTTTTGTTTTTATTTAATGCTCTTTATCATCAACTCTGGAGTGTAAGTTTCAAGTTATGAGTTCATGGCCCCCGTGTGGCTGCTCATGTTTACTGCTCTTACCCCTCCCCCTTTGGCCTCTTTGCTGCTCGTGGTCCCCTGAACATCTGTCATGGCCCTTATTGGGAAACCCCGCTATAATACTAAAAATGAAAGTCATATACTTGATAGAAAAACAGTGGTTTATTATGTTATATTTATTATTTATTTATAGTTTTTATTTTATCTTGAATTTTTACAAATCTTAGGAAATAATTAATTGTTTGCTGCTTTTGTTTTTAAACTGAAAAGAATTAATTATTTCAACAAAATTTATTTACGATATACTTTGAGATTAAAAAGAAAGGATTAATTGTTATAATTAGAAAAAAATTATGTATGCTTTTGGCTATAATAAAATACTTCGTTTTGTTATTGAGGAACATACTTTACAAATACTAAACCATTTTAAATTTATAGTTTATTTGTAACAAGGATCAACGACACTACAAACTTCCTTAGTTTTTATTAGATGTATAAGTTAAGATAACACTTTTCTGAAAATTATTTTTTGATTTAAAACTAGCTATAAATAGATAATTCATTTTATTCCACGCTTAATTCTGCAACTTAAAAATGTCAGTCAACCTTATGTTGACTTAAAAACTGCTCTGACACTATCAATTTGTTGAAGAAATGTTTTATAGTTGTATATAAATGTTTTATAACTTCTTGACTATGTCAGTTTTATAGTGACATCAAAAGGTGACTAAGTTAATAAATATATTTAAAAGTTGTTCATTTTTAAAATTTAACTATTACTAAATTTTTGGCTATAAACAGTGTTTAAATTGTCTAAAGTATTTATAAAGTTATCTACTTCAAACAATTTTGTTATACTTTTCTAAAAAAATATGTTGAAGAGTTTAGTGTAATAACAAACTATGAGTTTTTTTGACAATTGTTCATACATAAACATTGTAGTAGTAATATTCTAATAAAAGGTTTTGATTGGTTGTACTATATTTTTTACACACTATAAAGTTTTTTTTATGGTTTCTTTTTAATTAAAACTTTGTAAAATTTAGTATAACTTCAGAGTTTAATTGCTTGGTTTGTTAGTTAATAAAGTAGTATATAATAAAAAAAAACCAAAAGTTCTACTAGTAACTTATTTTGAGTTATAATAAAAAAATTATTTTCAAAATAAACATTAATCTGAACTAATTTTAGAAATGTTTGCAATCTAACTTATGCAATGCTTGTAAAATGCAATTATTGGCAGTTAATTTATACTTTACATTACCATAGTCTTTGTATTAAAGTATTCTGATAACGATTAGTTTTCTCATAACAGTCAACTTATTGTTGACTTGTTTTATACGGTCATAAGACTGCGATACTAAAATACACGTTAATCAGTCAGTATATAAATGTTAAAACTGTATATAATGCTTCAGTAAGTATACGTTAAAACTAATGGTTGCGGTTTTACGTCGTAAATGATTAAATATAAACCCGCTAAGCTTTTTAATTAAGAAGTACAAAAACATAAAAAAACATAAGTTTTCAAATATGCTGCAAAATATAAAGATTAAATAAAATTTGCAGTTTTATAAATTATGATATCTTGATTGAAATTTTAGTTAGCATGTTGAATAATTTAAAAGCGTAAGTTGTTCTCTAAAACGTAACTTCGATTATAAATCAAAAATATTCTCATTTGTTTATTTTTCACAAATCTTGTATTGATTATAAATAATTAGAATACTTTTAGATTTGTTTGTAGGAAAAATAGTTTAATTCTTTACTGTGTCAACCAAGATAATTTTAGTTTTTATAACTGCTTGTAAATAGCAACTTACTACTACCGATGAAAAAACCCCTAAATAAATATTATTACATATTAAACTTGAAAACACAACATGTCTTTTAAGGACTTTAAATAATTACAGTAACTTATCTTTAGTTAATAAGGTTTTTATGACAAATCTTGTAATAAATTTTGTTGGTTTTCTTTGATTACGTAACTACTCTGCTACTTTTTGTAATTTTTATAAATTTCTATTTTATTCTAAGTGTTGATATATGTGTGAACATTAATAATGCAATTGCAAAAAAAAAATGTTTAAAGTATTCATTTTCTTTTAGGACTACATGCGGAATAGTTAATGATAGCTAATCAATATATTTTTACTAGAAAGCTAAAAAGTTAAAGTTCCTTACTTTATACTTTTTGTGATACTGATTAGAAAATATTGGTGTAATAAGTTAGTTTTTATATGTAAGTAATAAAATGAGTGCACAAATAAAATTTAAGTATGTTGTATTTTAAGTTTAAAACCTTCAGTTACTACTGATGACAAAATAACGAAAATGGTTTTCAGTTTTTTTTTTACAAACAGAACATTGCTATGTAATATACTGTTAAACTAGTTCAAACTTATATGGTTTAAGAATAGTTGTATCTATTTTCAAATTTATAATAACTTTAAATTATTAAGATTACTTTAGATATTTTTTATATTAAATACTTTGTACTTGACTATGTCAAAAATTTTTATGAAAGTTGTCTGTTTTTAAGATATTGCTAATACCAAAGAACAAATCTTTTTAAGAAACATTGTTCCGTATAAAAATTGTAAATGTAGTCAATGCTAAAATGACTTAAAATATAACCTTTACTTCCTAATTCAATTTTGTATAACATTGGTGAAAAATATAATAAAATTCGTAATTAAATTTTGTTGGTTTCGTTTGACTGCATCACTAAACTGCTATTTTTTAATAAGTATTTTTTTATGTAACTATCATTTTTTGTTTTAGTAATGATATTTGTATTATCATAAAAAATTCGTTAAATTAATAAAAAAAAAACTAATAAATAAAAATCAAAAGCAGAATCTTCAAAAACTCTAGTCAATAACCGAAGTCAAGAAATTTTGTTCAATTCTAACTAAGTTTTTCTTCTCCGGAAAACAATTATAAGTAGAATTTTTTTAAATTTTTTGTAAAACTAATTAACTCTTTAAATTCAAAATAAGCAATGTCTATTATGTTAGTAAAAACTAGGTCATTCAAGTTTAATCATTTGTACACATAGAATTTTATACTTCATAATTTAAGTTAAAACGAAAAAATTTTATTGTTAAGTCTTCAAAAGTTTGTTTAAATTTAAATATGATTTATTGTATACAAACAGCACCTTTTAACAGCTAAATCTATCAGATATTTGACGTAAAGTCATTATGGTATCTTATAAATTACTTAATCGACTACTACTTTATAATTAATCTTAAACTGTTTTTTCTTAAAAGTGATCTTTGCACGGGAGAATTAACATATAAGTTAGTTAAATAAAAAAGACCTTTAATTTTTATTTACTTTAATGTTCGTATAACTTTATTCAATACATTTAAAAGAAATTTATATTGAATAATTTCTAGTTGTACAACTGCTTAAATGCAAATTATAGTACATTATAAGCTAGACAAGCTCGATTTCATTGGTATGACTAATAAAATGTTGTATTATAACTCGATTTTTATGAAAGAAGTTAACATATTAGTTAAAATTAATTAATTTAAATACTTAAATCAGACAAAAACTATTAAATTATTTATGCACAGTAAAACACATTTAATATGACAAATCTGGTTAAATAGTAAAACAGCTCAAGGTTATATTGTTTAATTTTGATAACAAAAAGATAATTATTTTAGAAAAAATCTAAAGAAAAGACATACATTAGCTAACATTTCTTAAGATAGCAGATACAAATTAATAAAAGTAAGCAGTTTTGTGACCTGCTTTGCAACTAAGAGCAAATACATAATACAAAGTTTAAAAAATTAAAAAACAGTGTTTATAACATTTGATAAAATAATAGTTAAATTTTTGTAAGTCGAAGCTAGATTGACTAATATTTTTTTTAAAGATTAGTACACTTTACAATTTAAAAATTAGCTTTAAATTATACAGTATAGTTTACTTAGCAATTTATAGAAAACTAGTATTGAAAACTTTTCGTACATATTTTAATATTAGTAATTTTGAACATTACTTTTTAAGCAAAAATATAAAACCTTAACAAATTTTTAATTCAATTCAAAAATTACAGTTTATTTTCAACTATAATTACATAAAGATGTGCAAATTAAATAAATTACAACCTGGTTTCGGTGACGAAAAATTGCGATCTCTTTAAGTAAAATAAAATAGTAAACGTTTATGTTTACAAAAATAGTTACTCCATTAAAAGAACATTAACACAAAGTATATGTAAGTTTACATATTTTTAAAAAATACAAGAAACAATTTAAGAAACATTATTGTAACCTGCATTGTTATTAACAACAAATACTTATTACTAATGTATTAAAGAACCCTTACGTTTCCATCATTACCATTTACAACCATTAAAAAAACTACAATTATGTACTAAACACTGATATACATTTTTATATAACTTCCTATCTTTGTTTGTTTCTTTATAATAATCTTTTTATTTACATTATAGTATCCTTATTTAGTTTCGGGGTATAATAAAAAGTTTTACTGTACACTTAAATTAAAACTTACGTTTTAATATAAGGCGGAATGAAAAGTTATTGTTTTAGTACCAAATAGTTTTGATAAAAAACTAAATAAAGTTAGCCTGTATAATGGCTTATAATATTTTAGCAATTTTTAGGTTTTACAATAAGTCAAAACGCTATTTAAAATATAATAAAACAAAATCATATCTACTAAAATAATATAATCTATACATGTGTAACAAGTAAGGTAATAAATCATACTACCTGTCTCATGATGTTCTAAAGGTTTTAAAAATAATTAACAAATGAAAACTAAACAACCTTTTAGTTACAGGATTTTTAGTGATTAGATAAGAAATTGTACGATTAAGAGTTGATTAAAAGTGTAGCCAACGTTTGTTGACTTAAAAACTAAGAATGCTAGACAACACTCCTTTTAAAGTTTATTAGTTTTGTGAATAGTGTCAGTAGATTAGCTATTCTTTTTGTTTAACGATTAAACAAATTAGCGATAACGAAATTAGAGCATTAAAGATTTATAGTTGCATATCTATAGCTAAAGTGAAGGTAAAAGTGAAAAATTAACTTCTGACCTTAAACCAATCAACACATTTTTATTCAGCAAATACAAATTTGTTTAGCGTGATCCAGATATTGAAAAATATTTTAGTTTTACCTGTTTTGTTTAAAAGTAATTAGATTGTGACCTTTTAATAGAACAAAAGTTATACTATTCTAACAAATTTAAATCCATATCAAAATTTTTTTAATTAATAATGCTGTAGTTCTGGTTTAATCTGCATTATACAGTTTTCACTTAAATAAATAAAAATTAAGCTCATTTATTTTTAGGTTTTTTATAAGCTCGTATAAGTTTTGTAGATCCACTTGTTAAGTGTTGTTTGATAATGTTTTAAAAGTTAATTTAGGTTCTTGTTTTTTATCAAGCCTTTTTTCACTTCTAATACTTTAATAAGTTTATTCATGCTAAGTACTTTCTACCTTAGATTTTGTGTAAAAAATTGCTTTGTCAGGACGTAAGGCACAATTTAACAAAAAATCGCAGGTAGTAGCCTAGAAAGGAATAACTAAACATTTCATTAATGAAATTTCGAGATTATAGAAACAGTTTAAAATGCTATTTAAATTCTTTGTTATAAATATATATGTGTATATATATTTATATAGTTATATAGGCTACTCAAGTTCTAGGCTCTATTTTAACTTACTGTCTAAGTCTTTATCCAAAAAACTTACTTTAATAGAAAAATTAAAAAAAAAACTATATTAGCTTTAAGTTCAACTTAAACTATAAGTTTTAACCAATTTATAGCGTTATAGAATTCTTATTTTAATACGTTTTATCACAACTATAGAATTATGAATTGTCACAGGTAGATATAAAACTTTATTTAGGTTTTGAGCTGAATCAAATTTAATAGATACTTTGTATAGTTAATTCATAACTCGTTGATGAAAAAGGGTAAGAGTTGTTATAATGAGTTGCAAAACTAAATACTAGTCAATTGTTGGTGACTTATATATTCCCATGATCTCAAAGCTAGATATTCTTCTAGATTTAAAATTTTTATAACAAATTTTTGTATAGAGTTATTGTCATTTACCCAAAATTAAATCAAAAATAAGTTAAACTATGTGAAAACACTAGTTTTTAAAGAAACTTATGTTTTTAATAAGTACGTTTTTATTACAATTTAGTGTTATGATAAATTAAAAACAGCTGTTTTACCGTACTTTGGATTATTAAAAAATAGATAACGATTTAAACTCTAAAACCATTTTTAAAACGCCGAAGTGTTAATAACTAAGTGTTTATACTTTTTATGCTAAAAAAACATTGTTTAACACTACACTTTACAATAATTATGTACAGATTCCTTATGTGAAAGTTTAAAGTTATATTTAATTATAAAGTTAGTCTTAAAACAAATCAGGGTAACTACTAAACTAATAGTAAGAGTATTAGCAACTAAAATACTTATATTTACTTTTCGTTAAATAACCCAATTTACTTACTCATTAGCAATATGTGTCATAAAAACAGCAAGTATTCGTTTTCAGTTTTAAAATATTAAGAAAGAAATTTGCAAGTTTTACTCCATAATCAATAATCTGATAGTTTGTAAGTCACAAAATAGCTGACTGTTTTCCTTTTAAATTAATTTTCTTTAACTTGTGAAGAAACAGTTTAAGTTTTTTACGATTGTTACTTAAAATTTGTTTTATGTACAAGATATATGTTACAGTTAAAACCTGCTAAGATAAAAGTATAGCCAATATTTTAAGAATTTTAATTATTAATAGGCTCAGTTGAAAATATTTTATTTTTTGTTAAGTGTTTGCGATTATTTTACATTTAGATCACTAATTGTGTAAAACATAAACTTACATGGGCGATAATTTTTTTTTTAGATCAACACAAATTCATGTCTTCATAAAACATTATTGAAGTTTTAATTTTAAAATGATATTAGTTTCTACATTTACAATTTTGCACGCTCAGTGGTAGTTTATTAAGAATAAAACTAAATGTTAAGAATAAAAATGTAACTAAAATGTTAATAATGTTAATAATTTCGATACTTACAGCATCGTAGTTTCAGTAATAATTTTTTAAGAGAAAATAAAAGAAATTTCAATTTTTAATAATATTTACGAATTTTATCACATGTTTTAAAACATCTAAATATACATTATTTTGTTGTTAATGACTGTTATTTTGTAATGTAACAATACGGTTTATACCGAGATAATAAAAAATTGACTCGGATAAGCAAACTTTAGCCTATCAACTACAAGTATACATTTTTGTAAATGATAAAACACTACCGCTTAAATGTCAAATTAAAAATAGATAAGAAATAATAGAATTAAACTAAAGTTTTCTCGTTAGTAATTTAAGAGTTATTTACAATTGAACATTTTTTTTTGAAAATGTAACGTTGTACTTTAGTACTTCACAAAACGTCATATACTAAAGTTTTTTAAATCCATGAGCTTCTGAATTAATTTTAGTCAACTTTGACTTGAAATTGATTAATAAGTTGTTTTTAATACATGTACTTTACTGTAAATTTGAGCTTGCCTCACGGCAAACGAAAGTCCGGACTTGTTCTGCAGACTTTCGCCGATTTTGTTGATTGTACTTTACTTAATTGGTTCAAAGGGCTAGTAACTTAACGGTCAGCCTGGTTGCATATTTTGCTGAGTAAGCGAAAAAATGCCTATTTTCATGTTATGTTTTTATTTAACTAACAAAACTTTAATTTTTGAATTACTTTTAACGAGTCCTAATGCTTGGGTAAAGCTGGCTAGGAAAGAGGAATAAAATAATTAAAAAAAAAAACAAATAAGACTTTAAACTTTTTATTCTTTTTAAACTTTACGGTATTTAAATTTTATTTTATATACATAAATTATTTCACAAGTCTAATAGGTGTAAATTTTTCTAAATATTTGAATTCATTACCAATCGTTATCAATTAATTTATAAAATAATCGCAGTTACAAACATACCTGGTAATTATGAATTTAGTAAACAAACTATTTTTAGTAAAACCATTAAACAATCTATTAAGGTAAAAACAGTTCACGCTTAGTAAAACTTTTTTTTGGTAAAATTAGAAAACAATTAAATTCTACTACTTTATTTTGTATTCAAAACGTAGCTTTAAAAATGTACAATTAGGTTGAAGATATACTAATAAACAAAAATCCACGTGAAAGTTTTGATTGACAAGAAACTACTGTAAGTAGAAAAATAAAATTAGTTTAGAAAATGATTACTAGCCTTTCGTTGGTGACTTATAAATTCTACTAACCTAAAAATAATAATCATTAAAAATAATTTCATAAAATTTTTTTGTAAAAGATTTATTGTCGTATATTCAAAGTTACATCATAAATAAGTTAAATAATGTAAGTAAACTACATTTAAAAAATCTTGTATTTTTCAAGGCACACTTTTATTACAGTTAAATGAAATAATCAACTAAAAATAGCAGTTAAACTGTAATTTAGACTATAAAACATAGCTAAGTTTTTAGATTCAACAAACATTTTACTAAACTGCGGCTTAACTGTTATTTTTAGCATGTGTGTGCATATTTATTAACGATAAACATAATTGTTGTTTAATTTAACAGTATTTTGATTGACGTTGCAAATGTACAAGTTTATGTTAATATTTAGCTGTATATCAAAACCTAAAGCAATTCAATGCAACTATTAGACTTTAAATAAGGGTTTTGTTAATTTAAGTATTTTAATTACGTTTAATAGGCAAGTTAACATGCTTTTAGCAGTTATGTGATGTAAACTTCAATGAACAGCAAACACTCGTTTTAAGTTTTAACATAATAAGAAACAATATTATTTTACAAAGTTGTTTCACCTTCTTTGGAGTTTGTAAGACAGCAAAAAGCTGACTATATTTCCCTTAGATCTTTTTTAAATTTTTTTAGTATATAACTAAATTCTAAAAATTGAAAGTAGCATTCAATTTTAGAATAAGAAAGACGGTACTGTCAACACATATCTAATAAGATAAACTATTTGTTGATTCAAAAATTTTAAATAATGATGTTGTACCAAATTTAAGTTGTTCAAATTATTATGATTGTTTTTTTGTTTTTGCGCATATTAGTTTTACTTACATCACTTAATAATGCAAAACAGATATTATATGGATGATAATGGGCACTAAATATTTATAACTATTAATAACTTCTGTTTTACGCAGAAGCTTATGCATTCTTTAAAAATAAAAAAGATATAAAATCAAAAATAAAAATTTAAGAGTCATATTATTTACTTATTAGGACAGTTTAATATTTTCAAATAATTAATTTATTTTACTCAAACTTAATTTTTACAAATTATTAATTTGACTTGTTTATACTAATATGTTTTATAATTTTTTTTAATTTATAACCGTTTAATGATACAAATATTTCAAAACAGCTTCAGTTGCCGTAATTTAGACCTTTGATAATGACACATAGTTGTACAGAAGAAGCTCAGTTGAAAATCTGTTTGAACTTTATTTTTTATTTTTTAATAATTTTTTAACTTTTATTTATTAAAGTCTTACATAATATTGTTGCTATGTATATTAAAGGTCGAATATTTATTTTACAGAGTAGGTAAAACTAGTCATTTTTTAAAAATATAAATCTTAAAAAGTTTGTATATAAATTACGAGTTGTTAATGTTGAGTAAACTAAGATTTTTGTTTTCATTCTGAAAAAATATTTTTTTTTATTTATTGAGTTTTAGGTAAAAAAGGTTTTGTTAGCGAATATTTTTTGAATTAAAAGTCATTAATGTCGAAAACATGTTTATAAAGGATAAATAAATGACTAAAATAAAAAAAAAATTATTAAACTAATTATTTTTAGTGCAGGACATTTTTAATTTATATATAGTATAATACAAAAAGTTAAGTAAAACACAAGAAAAATGAGCTACCAAAATCTAGTAAAAACTTTAACTTTAGGAAAGTTTAAGTTATTACTTAAGAGAAATAATAATTTGTTTATATAACGCATATATAAGTATCGCATTTCAAATAGAAATAATTAAAAAATTATAAGGTATTAGAAATATAATTTAAAAGATTACATTCTAAAAAGACCCTTAAAAACAACTTAAATGTTAAGCCATACTCATAATCTTTCTAATTGTAATTAATTCTATAATAAAATGTGGTTAATTTTGTTAGCAAGACTTGAGTTTTTACAGTAAAAAAAAGTTTCAACTGAAATATTTTTTGTTATAAGCTGATCTCAAAGTTGAATACAATATACAACATGTTTACACGCCATTTTATTTTAATAACTAAAGTATTTCACAGTTAGTAAATTAAACTGACTTACAAAAGGATGTTTTAAACAATTAAGAAAAATATTTTTTATAACTTATGTTTAAAGTTAGTTCTCATTGTATTTAAAAAAACTCAATAGCATAAAAGTGAACATGTTTTTTTTTAAAGTTAAGTATTGTTTATCTAAACTTTCATTAAGTGAAATAATATGTTTTAAACTACTTGAAAATATCTAATAAATATTTTAGTGATATATTTATTATTTAAAATTTTATAAAACTTTTTAACTAAATTGGTAACATCTTTTGACTAATTTTAAAAACTTTTGGTAACTTTTTTAACATCTACCTTCAATGTTTTTAATTTATTTGAAAAAAACTTATGCTTAGTGGAGGACTTAGAAAAATAGTATTATACACTATACATTAAAAACTTTTTGTTTTATATTAAATTCAAAATATAAGCATGTTGTTACTTATTTGTACGAAAACACAACTATAAAAAACAAATTTTGAAGTAACAAGAAACAAGTTTTATAAGAATTTCATTTTTTACATTATTCTATTTAATTAAGTTCCATTACTATTCTTAGATTTAAGTTAGCCTATTCTAAATTTCGAAATACAATGAAACTGATAAAACATAAAAACTTTAAACTTTTTTAAACTATTATTTAATTTACTAAAGTTTTAAACATCAATCAAATTTATATTCTCGAATTTTTTATATTTTGCTTTAGTTCCATCTAAACCAAAAATTTTTTTTTTCATATATTGAAAGAGAATAAAATAAAATTTCATAAAGTGTAAAGCTAAAGTTACATTATGTAGAAAAAAGTTAATATATTATTTAATTAATAAAATTTGATCAACAACTCGTTGGTTTATAAATTATATTTGAAGAACATATATTTTTAAACTAAGTTTTAAATTTTAAGTTTATTTTTCAAAATAAATTGTGATTTTTACAAGAATACGTTTATGTGCGATTTGATTTACATTTAAACTTAAATTAACGTAAAAATGTTTAACTACTTTATAAATAAGCTGTTCTTAACCTTTTATTATGATTTATCACGTTGGGAATAGTTCTATAAAATTTTACCCTTTTTGAAAGGCCTTTACCAAATTACATTTAATATACAAAATAATGTTATTTTTAACTATTAAAATCACTTTTTTAATTTATTTTTCTTATAGAAAATAAATGTTTAATAATTAAATGTTACAAATACACTTAATAAAATGAATAGGACATTCCTTTTACAGAAATGGTGTAATGCATTCACACTTCTAGATACTAAAAATATTAAAGTATAACATTCACTTTATTTACTACTCTTTTTTAAACTATAATAAAATATAATTGATAATTTTTTAAAAATAGTCATCTATTTTATTTTGACTAAAAATTAATTTAGTAAAAATGCAAAATATTAAAACTTATTAATAGTATTGCTTATTGCTTTTGTACTACTTAGTTTAAAGTAAAACAAATGTCAGTAACAAAATGTTAATGTCACTATTTTCATAATTAAAGCTTATATCTATTTTTCATATAATAAAAATAATAACACTTTTTCTGATATTTGTACTTCTCTTAAACGCAATAATCAAAATAAAATAGATATATTTAAACTAGATTACAGATCAATCTGCATATATATGCAATTATTTTGTCAAAAACCTTTGACTTACATTATATCCTGTTAAATTGAATGTATGTATGAAAAAGGTTTTTTTGGGAACAAGGTTGTACTTAAAATTAAGTATTTGGCGTATACACTCCAAAACGTCACAATGTTACAAACGTCAAAATAGCGATCTGATGACAAGAAAACACTGAAAGATAGAAAAAATACTTGAAGTAACCGCTATAGACGAAGAAAAAAGATGCTAAGTCTGAATATTTTTGTCGAAATTAGATTTATAACTTTTGATTCTAAGAAAATGAACTGTGCACTTGTTTGTCTTAAACAAACTTTAAATTTTAACACTTGCGGTTTTAAATTTTATGTTTTATTTTTTAAAGTATTTAAAACTAACAAATCTCAAGAAATTGCTTACGCTTTTCCTTAAATGAGTATTTTGTTTGTACAGTTTTTTAAAATTATTTTAATAAAAAAAGATTATTATATTATATTCGTTTATAAACTTTAACGTATACTTTTTACTTTTAAGTATTCACTTGATTATCGATGAAAGTATGTACGATGAAAAAATAATTAAAGTGAAAGTAGTTTAGATTTTATATAATTAAAAAATGAAAGCTTTTAACTTGAGACAATTTCTAAAGCTTAATTCTTAGTAGTTTAGAAAAAATAGCATGATTTTGCTACTGATAAACAATTATGTCTTGAAACTTTCAACATAAAAAGATAAAGATTGCTGCATTTTTTAATGCATTTAGGCAATATTTTTATTATTTCATATTAGTTTGAAGCTAAGGTGAGAGTTTTTAGACAAATGTTTTACATTTAAGCTATAAGTAAAACGAATCATAATAGTTAGTTTTGGAAATTATAGTCAAAAGAACTATTTTAGCAAGAACATTAAAATAGTAAAACTTGTTAAAAAAGAAGTTATCTAAATTGTGAATGATTCTTGTTATAACCGATTTAGGATAACCTATTCAGGATATTTGATGTGTTGATAAGACACTAGTACAGTTAAAATTTAAGTAAAAATGTTTTGACTTATAAATAATACTTTTATCCGAACACTACTTACAAACACTTAATTTCATTATAAAAATTGTTTGTAGTTTTGTATTGTGTTTATTCAAAATTACATTAATAAGCTGTTAATAAGACTTTAACACATCGAACTTATAATTACATTTACATAACTAAACAATAACAAGTGTGAACAAAGTAGTTCTTGACAAAAATCAAACCAACCCATTTTAATTCTGCAATCGCAAGTTTATTTAGCAGTTAAGATTTAATCTAAGACATAGAGACAGTATCTTGTTTATAGTTGCTGTTGAAAAGTACAGTTTATTTGGTCTCCTGATTAACGAAAATATTTCCTACTTTACATAGAGATTTCGATTTAAAAATGTATAACGTGAAAACCTGTTTGCACAAAACATAAAACAGACACTATTACTTTAGAGTTTGCCAAAAATCAACACAATTACATATGATTTCGAAGTTATGTCACTTATTTGAAATTTATATAAAAACACCTTTAAACAAGTGGTCTGTTTATAATTTTTTTTATCATCCTCAACTATGCGGTGTATGAATAGGTTATCAAAAGAATTTTTCGTACACTAGGTCCTTATATCAGAATTTTGAGCTCTTTTATTCTAATCATACAATAAACAGTAACATTTAAAAGTCGACTTTTTGTTGACTTTTAAGTTATACTCCATCAAATATTTTGCACTTTTAAAATTTCGTGTTATGCTTATATAAAGTTTTAATGAGATATTTGTATTTTTTATACGATAACGTTAGAATATGATTAATTAATTGTAAGAGTAGATTTTAGAAAACATATGGATTTTGTTTTTAAGTTTAAGTTTAATACATTACAGTATTTTAAAAAGTTGTGAAAAACTAGGTTATGGCTAAGACTGCATATTCACTAAATTTATAATCAAAATCTTTTGATTTACAAATAAAGACAAAAATTGTTTTTTATATTAACAAAATTGTGTTTGTTAATAATGTTGTACTGGTAATTATTAATTTGTTGTTGACAATTAAAAACGTCACAATGTTGTTTATTTAACTAAATTCTTAATAGAAAGTTAAATAATGCACTAAACATCTAAATTATTGAAAATAATAGATAACTTTAAAAAAGGATTTAAAATGAATATTAAAAAAACGTTTGCTACAGTCTTTATAAACTTAGTAGTTTAAATGTTACTTTGTAAGAAAAATCTATTCTAGATCTATTAAACATAATATTAAAACTTAAATAATTAATAAATTAATATCTATAACAAATAGTCTATTGACTGCTATAAAATCAAAATTAGTATAACTAAAATGGCCTAAAATAACATTAAATAAAATTAATTAAAATTATAATAAAAATTGATACCAGTTTTTTGACATAAATATTAAAAACTTATTACATTTTCAATTCTATAAAATTACTAAACTTACATCATAGCAAACCACAGCATTTTATAGCAATATTATTTAGACTGAATTTTATTTTTAAAGCTGTTACAGGGCATGTAAGAAACTTTTAATTAAGTTGTAAGGTTATAAAGATTGAATAAAATTTTAATTAACTCTCAAAATAAAACTTAACTCGTTTTGTTTTTATTTTTCTTAATTACTGATTAGTGTTAATACTTTTGTTGTTGTTTTAATAAATGGTACCTATTGCTGCTAACATGGTTTTTTACAAAGTCTCGAATATTATGACTAATTTTCTTAGTAGTAACAAAACAATTAAACTTAACTAAATTAAACAAATCTTAACTAAAAGTCTACAAAAATTTAGTAATATTTCAGCGTACAGCATTTATTTAATTTTTTCACTATTATATACTTTTTAATAACAAATGTAATAGTCGTTTTATTTGCTTTAACTACGAGAAAAATGGAAAACAAACATTATATAAAAACTTTACTAACACCAAATTTTGTTACAAAATAAAACTTCATTATATACTTTAAAATAGTTCTTCAAGATATTTGAAAAAAATCATCAATGCAATGACTAAATATTTAGTTCAGAACTAGGTACATCGCTTGTTCTTTATCTAAAACTCCTCGAAATATCATAGAATGGTTTACAACAAACTTAATAGTTGCATGCTTAAAATTTTCGTACGTTTAAGTTTGAGGTTTGCTAAAGTAAAATTTAAGAACAAAAAAATAATGTCATCATTTAAAAAAACAAAATTTATAAATGTTTTTTATAAACGTCTTATAATAAAATTTAGAAACAAATTTATGTTTATCGAGTTTAGAGAATTACAAAGTTACAAAATAACTTTGCTTTCGCGTGCAAAACTAAAAACATTTAATTGTAAAAAGTAATCAGCAGATATCTAAAACAATGGATTTAAACAGTTTAATTTTTAAAATTAACAATAAACTAAAGTTAGTTTTATAATTTTTTGTTTTATTTTTGTGTTTTTATTTTCTAGTAAAGTGTTTTTTTCTACAGTCTATTTTTATTTTAAATTTTCATAGTCGTTGTATCAATTTGTTTTGCAAAATTTAAGGTTCTTAATTTAGTCAACCTATCGGTGGCCTACAAACTAAATTTTTAAACGTTTAAGTAAATACTAATAAAACGACAGTTTGCTGTAGTGAGTTACAAAACAATTAAAATATGAAACTGGTAAGCTCTATTATATAAAAAAATACGAAAAAAAAAAAAACACATTTAGAAAAAGCTGAAAGTTAAAAGATTTAATTATAATTATTAAGTTTGAATTTAATTAGTTTAAAATTAAAACAATAATTTTTATTAATTGCATCTTTTTAGTTTAGATAATTTTGATTGAAAAGTTATTTAGTATACTAAATGATTTAATATATAAAATTGTAGCTTAAACCATAAAGTATTAATACATTAAACCTATTTTTATTAGTATTTTGCATAGTGTTTCAATTTATAAATAAGTATTTAAACTACTCTAAAAAAATTATAGGAAAATTGTTTGTACTTCATTCTTTTAAATTAGTTAAGATATTGCTAGAACAAACGGTCAGATTTTAAAGAAGTATCATCACATATTAAAATTAAGAACATAGACAATATAAATTGACTTAAGTAAATACCAATTGAACTAACACCATTTATATTATGTTGGTGAATTTTAAGTATAATTAAACTTATAGATAAGTTTTGTGGATTTTGTTTTATTACGTCATTCAATTGCTGCTTTTTGTTAAAAATTATTTTTAAGTGTATATTTTTTCTTCTAAGTAAAATTATGTGTATCAAGATTAAAAAATGTATTAAGTTTTGCATAAAAAATTAGGTGAAGATCTAGAAACTAAAACCATTAACTTTTGAAAACTCTAGTCAAAAGCACAAACCAAAACGTTTTGGTTATTACTAGTTTAGTAATTTTAATATGACTTGATTGAATATATAAGTTTGTTTTTATTGATTTAAAACAAATTAAAACTTTTTAAATTTACATATTTGAGTTATTTAATAATCTTTTATATATATATAGGCAGCAAAACATTTTTTTTTTGAATTGTTTTTTTTAATGATTTTCAAGTACTTTAAGGCTTGTTTGACTAAGGTGTTGGAAAAATGCAGCCCTAAAAGCAGAAATTTGCGGCTCGCGAAGTACTTTTAAGCTCAAAACATGCCTTGTTAAATGCATACATAATAAAAATTGTTATAAGCAAAAACTTACAATAAGACTTTTAATTTAACAATTTCTCATTACTAGTGCTCTACTTTTGCTTATTTTATAAAAATTTTTGTTTATCACATTTTTTGTTAATAACTATAAGTTTTTTTAAACCACTGTGGTCCGCGGTTTTTCTTATAAAGTTTGCCTTTATTTAGGAAACTAACGGGATTATAAAAGACGAAATATAGAAAATAAAAAAAACGAATAATGTAATAGCTGTTTATAAAATTAAATTCGTGAAGGTTTACTTGATAGTTAGTTAGAAATAGCTGTTTTAAATACTAATTTGTAATTAAACTGTTCAAAGGTCGACATATAAGTCTTAATATTTTTTATTGCAGCTTCTTTTTGCTATTTTTTGACGTAATAAACACAAACATAGAATATCAAGTTGAAAATAGAAGATTAGTCAACATTTGTTGGCTTCAAAATTATGCGATACTTAATAAACAGTTAAATCAAAGTGTTTTTTTTGTTTGTAATTGAGTAATTTCGTTCGTTTAACTATTACGTAAATGATCAAATTTTACAAAACAATATTTAAGTTTTATTGTAGCTTGTTAGTTAAACAATGTTTTTAAAGTTTTTTTACTTTAAACCTCTTAGTTTGAACTTTTCATTGAGATACTAGTTTTCAGGTGAAAATGTGTTTATTAAGTAAAATTTTTGATTTATACTGATACACATTTAAAACTTTTTGCTTGCTCCTTTTTATCTTAATATGTTGACTTAAAATAAAAATATAAGTTTGTTGTATATTTTGTTTCTACATTACGTACAATACTAAAAACTAAACAGTAGTTTGTTTTGAGTTATTTAAAACTAAATTTGATTTTTAAACCTTGATAAATAATACCACGAACATTTTGTATAGTATTTTGATTCCCAAAAAGGAAATCAAAGATTTTAATTATTTTTTTCGTTTTACTTTTTAAAATGAAGCCAAAACGAGAAAAGACTACAAACATAAAAAAATATAGTAACATTAATTCAAATAGAACTTTTTTTTAATCTTATTACATAATCTATTTATTAAACCCATATAATAAAAATATTGATTATACATCAAGATTTTACAAACAAGTATTTTACACTGAAGTAAATTTTACATACCCAAGAAAAAAAAAGACAAAGAAAAATCTGAAAATGGTAAAAAAAGAGCTAAAAAGCTTGAATATTAAGCTTATAACTTTACATGGAAATCGGTAAGTAATTTAAAAAAAATAAAAACTATGATCACAAAAACAGCCGATTGAAATAAATTTAAACAAAATAAATTTACTTTCATTATATATTTTTTATATTTGTAACAAGTAAACTAATAAATTATTCTACATTTCATACAATTTTTTAAATGTTTATTTAATATAAATAAGTTTTATATAATAAAAAAGTCAACTCAATAATGTTTTAGTAACAGGGTATTTTCTATTTAAAAAAGATTAATAAGTTTATTCAATTTTAGTTTATTTATAAATTACTACTCAAATTTCGAGTTAAAATTTTATACTTTGTTTTTAATAGTTGATATTGCGATTGTTTAACGGTCAATTCTATAGGTGATTTATATATTTTTAACATCTAAAAATTATAATACATTTTCAAAACTATAGTAACAATAAATAAGAAAAATTTAACTTTTTAGGGTTAATCAGGCACATTTTAATCAGCAAATTAAGTTTGCTCAGCCGTTAAAACTTTTGACGACAGTTTCTTAGTGTACCAGTTATGTAAGAAAGTAGTTAGTTTTCATATTTATATTTTAGAGGGGAATGTTTTAAATAATAATAGAATAATTAAAAACTTTACGTCTAGATTAACTAAAAGTAAACTCAATTATTTTTTAAGTAAAAAAGTTCAAAATGAATTAAAATACTTCAAACTAAAACTACCAATTTCAACAAGATTACTAAAAAAAAAAATCATAATAATTTTGCAAGAAAACAAATATAAACAAAAATGATAGAATTATACTTGTTTATATGTTAACCATAAACTTTTGTTGTTATTAATAAGTTTATATGTAAAACTTCACAAAAAACGTTATAAGGTGTTGTCTAAACTAATGTGCTTATTCTTATAATTTTTTTATTTTTTGCAGACTTTTGTGCTTTGTTTTTAAACATCAATAAAAGAACTATAAAAGATTTTTTTTAATTTTGTAAATGTTTTATTTTGTTTATTTTGTTAACAAACCAATATGAAAAAGTTCGTGATATTAGTTTTTTATTTTAGATACAAAAATTACATGTAATGTATGAAAGATTCTTTAATGACTAGTTTTACAATTTATAAGAATTTTTTTCATAACATTTAATTTAAATTTGGATTTCTTTTTAAATCAAAATAATACAACTTTGAACAATTGGAAGTTATAATTGGTTTTTGCAGTTATTTTAACTATGTAGTTACTTTTTAAAGTTATTTAAACATAATAGTACATAAATAATTGTTTTGTTATAACTAAATAAAATTTAAGTTCTCAATAAATTAAAACTAATTCAAAGCTGTCTAAAATGAATTTAAGGTAAATCGATATTTCATCAATTTTCAAATAATTACGCTTAAGTAAGAAAATAATTTATAAATACTTAGATGTTTACAAATAACGATGACATTTTAATTAGATTACGTCACAACTATGTACATATTTTATTTAACTCTAAGTTTATTTTTTTATTTACAGCCATTAAAAGTCTACTAACGTTCAAATTCTTATTGTATATATATCAACATAAATTGTTTTTTATCTGTTCCAAAGCTTTGTTTTAAGAGTAAGGTTTTTTTTTAGATTAGGCAAAGGTTTTATTTCATACAAGTATAAATTTATAAATACATAATAAATGTTGGAACGGGAGAAAATTGCACGAAGACAATTTTAAATAACGGTAGCACGGTCAATTTTGAATGTGACTTACAAAATGACTTACAGGTTTGCACCACAGTAAAAAATATAAAAAAAAATTAAGATAAATTTGATAAAAATAAATAATAACTAAAGGGTAAATTAATAAAAAACAAAAAGAAAAAAAGTTACTGACCGAGAATAAGGGTTAGGAGTAAGAGTGTAATATAAATAAAAATAATACAATGATTAGTAAAAATTATTATTAAAAAAAAAGAAAATTAATAAATAAAAACTAACTATAAAGAAAAAAAAGGCTACTGACCGAGGGTAAGGATTAGGGGTAACAACAGTGACATTAAAAAAAAATAGCTACCGACCGAGAGTAAAGATTATGGGTAACAGTGATAGTATAATAAAATAAATACAAAACAGCCTGCGCCAAAATGTTTCCGTGTTAAGTAGTCTGCTCGTGCAAAAACGTCCCCTCGGGCAAAAAAAACCCTTCGTGCAAAGTGTCTTCATGCAGTTTTATCTTCGTGTATATTGGTCTCCTCGTTCTTCGTGCAAAGTATCTTCATGCAATATTGTGCCCTCGTGCAACTTTGTCCACTAGTACCATTTTTGTACGCTCGTTAAAGATTAATACAGCTACCCCATAAAAAAGTTATTAACCACTTATAACAACTAATAAATATATATTACATTGATAACTAACTATCACTTTGATAGAATTACGTCAGTTTTTCAAAATTAACATTAAAACATCACTAAAACTTTATTTTTACAAATACGAATCGTTATGTTAGACAAAGTTGATTTCAGTATTCGAATTGACTTCATGTAACTATATCATTAAGTACAAAGTTGTTTAGGACACTTACCAACTTTTATATGAGTTTTACGTAAGAATTAGAAAAAAAAAAAG
>NW_028139317.1:55953-106585 GCF_965202585.1 Thalia democratica | reverse complement strand
AAAAATGTACACTATAAAGTATCTTGGTATGATTTTATTTACCTTAAACTTCCTTTTGATAATCCAAAAAAAAAGGAAACAATATTTAAAACTGTTTTAATTATTAGTTTTACTTTCTATACTTTTAGCTCTGTAGCGAATAAGTCTTGCTTGAAGTTAAATTAAAAATCCGCTTAATATTAATAAATATCGAACTCTATTTATACAAACATAGTTAAATAAATAAATATTTTACAAAACTAAGTTAAACAATGTAATATCTAAATAAAATCGTACTTCAATCAATAAAGTACTAAACGAAATACTAAAAATGTAAAGATACTCACATTTTTTGACTAAGGTACTTAAAAAAATACTGCACACAAAACAAAAATAAACTATATAAATATAGTAGTATATCAAGTCTAATTAAAGAAACAATATATAATTTAAATTCTGAACAAAAATCTTTGATGAGAATTAAAAAAAAAACATTATGACTACAAAGTTGTATGTAAAGTCTCAATAATTGCAACATTGTAGCCACAGCATGCAGCAACAAACCATATATAAAAGTTTGAAAAAACAAAATTCTTAGCTAAATAGTATCATATCTCAATAAAACCGTACTTCAAGCAATAATAAACAGCACTAATGTACAACACAATAAATATATTTCAAAAAATAATGCTTACACTATTAAGCTAAGGTACTGAACAAGTACAGTGATGAAAATACAAAAAAACACTATCTCAACAAAGTTGTATATAAAGTCTTAATAAAAGCAACATTGTAGCCACAGCATACAGCTACGAACCAGATAAGAATAATTTGAAACAAACTACAGCATAAATGCTACTACAGCTAGCACAAGTATACACATTGTGAGCATAATCGCATGGATCGCAGCAAGGTCGATCATCTGCACGAAACAGCTGGCCGACATCGGCTACGTCACACTATGACGTCACAATTGCGCGGGGAAGCAGCTGTCTCCTCGATGCGGCAGAAGTACAGATGTCGAAACTGTTGCAGATTTTGTTTGTCAGAACAAACAGATGGTGAGCAGGATTTGTTGGGGAGCGGCTGCTTTTTGGGAAGGTCATCTGCGGGTCAAAGCAGACTTTTTGTTCCGTATTTTTGTAAGAATACTGCTATTTTTAGGTACAAACGGCTAAGTGCTTTCACTTTAAAAGGATAATATTTTAATTAGAGTGAAATTAGATTTTCAAAACCTTTAATATAGATACGCTTTTTAAGTGGTAATTAAATAATTTTAATACTTAAATTGGATTCGTTCTGTTCTCTAAACGGCGTAAAATAAAACTTGTCTTATGGTTGTTGAAATTTTGTTTATAAAGTGAGCAAATTTTAGTAAGTTCGATAATATTAAATGGCGTTGACATTATTTTTTATTTTCAAGTTATCCTAACAAAAAAAAATATTTTAACAACACTTATCTCTATAAATTAGCAAAAATGTAAAAAGTTCTTTCAGCTGTTACAATTATTTAATTTTTTATTCAGTTAGTAAAACGTTTTTCTTAAAATAAGCAGTAATTCGTATAATAAAAATTATAAACTGAAACTTTTAACTATTTTAAAAGGTGCTGTATATAAATGTTTTTAGTGTAATAATTCCAATAAACTAAAAGCCGTAAAGCTTTTAAACAGTTTTAAAAACGTTTCAATTTTTACTAAGCCAACTGAATTGAATGGCGCACCGACTGTGCACAGCTCACCAGACGTCAAAACTCAAAAGGCGTATTTCAGCTGTTCAACGAAATCTCCAACCCCCCGTGGGACTTGTGTACAGCTTTTCACAATCAATAAAACCGCAACTTTTTATAAAACTGTTTTCAAAGCTTCCAAAGTTTTTGTGCACTTTTCTATGCAGCGGCAGTATAATTTTTCCCAACAATTTGAAATGTGTGGGATGGAAGAGTGACTTTTTGGCGCAGGTTTTCGGTTGGTAGGCTCAGCTGCTGCAAAGTGGAAGTTCTCTCATGGGAAATCAGCAAGTTTTGAATAAGTGTCGCAACTAGTTTTTTGATGAGTTGGTTTTCAAACTGTTGTGAAATAAAACTTACTCAATTGAAATTAGTTTTTCAACATTTAATATAAGTTTTAATATTATGTAAAAAGATTTATTTTTATTTTTATATGTTCAGTTAAAATTATATTTAAATAAAAACCTTAGAAAACGGATACTCTTTTAATTATTTTTCAAAACTTGATTTCATGATTTAGTTGCTTTCTGTAACAAAATGTTTATTTAATGCCTAGTTGCAGCTTCCTTTTCTAAAAAACAAACACTAGGATTGTTTCTGCTATAAGCTACAATGCTTTGAATAAATTTATTTTTTTCAACACGATATTTTATGAAGATTCTATTGATTTATTGTGATCAGGTACGCCACATCAAAACGACATTAATACATTTCAGCTAATATTCGAATATTCAACGTGATCATCGTAATGAGCTGTGTGTTGAAACGACAGGCTAATGAAGTTTGCAGCTGCGTGACAGTCGCGCTAAATATCTGTTATTACGTCACAACTAAATTGACAACGTATCGATCTGTTCGGTCATTTGGGACTTGCAGTCACAGCTTTTTGCATTGAGCTTTCGTTTCGTTCATTAGAGTTATTTGTTTGCTTATGTTTAAAAAAAATTTATTAACTTTTTTAACTACACATGGTGAATTTAATGAAATTTAGGTAATTTTTCTTAATAAACTTATAAACTGCGATGCACTATTTTCTTTGCTAGTTCTTGTTAAAGCTACGTTATTTTAGATGAAATAAAGCATACGAAAAATGAATTGTTTGTAAAAGTTTTAAATTTATTTATTTTTAAAATAATATGTTCTTGTTGTGGTTCACTGAAATTTAATAAAAAAGTTATTAACTTGAGTAACTTGCAGTTTTTTTTGTCTTTTAAAATATTATAACTAAAAGCTAAAACGATATGCAAATAAGCAAAATATAACAAACCTTATTATAACATTTAGACTAAACTACAAAAAAAAGATCTAAAACACGTTTATATTATAGTTTTTATTTTAAAAAAATTTCCAAAACTGTTTCCAAAAATTACAGCTCTTACTTTTTAATTCATTTTAATGATGTATAAGGTTACTAAAAATCACAAGTTTGTTTTTAAAGTATAATAATTTAAAAGTTTTTAACAAAATAAAAATCACTCATAGACTATTAGCTGCACAATATAAACGTCTAATTTTTTATGAAAATAACTTTGATATTATATGATTGCATCTTTTATAATTATATATAATAAATGTCTAAACCATCTTCCCATTCAAATTACAAACCCAAATGTTCTTCTAACAGAAACATTCATTTTTTCCAAAATACTAACTTTCTGCCAGCAAATGTAACCATCTGCATAGAAGTTATCTTTCCAAGAGAAAAAGAATGAACTCTCAGCGAACCCAAACATCAAAGAGAGAAGCCGCTTTCCACATGGCAACAGTCAGCATGGCAACAGATGGCAACGGGAAAGATTGATATCATTGCCAAGGGTGGCAGCAGGACCCCGTGAATCGCCACCCCTCACATGTTTAGAAGCCATATGGCGCTTCTGTTGCTAAGCAAATACCATACCCCTATTTTTCGTTGCCAAGGAGATAAATTTGTTGCTAAGTAAATTTGCTGATAGCTTCCGAATCCATCTGTTAGCAGATCTTCGATCGATAAATTTAGAAAAATGGATTTTTTTTCTGAGGGATTCACCTCAATATTAATCTTGCTAGGTTTCGTGTTGTACTGATGTTTTTGAAATAAGTACAGCATTCAATATGCTGTAAGATCATGATTGTTTTATCTTGCTTAAAAATATCTAAAGAAAAGAATGAAAGATATTTTTTAATACAAAAACTATGATAAATATTTCATTTGCATCGTGCAATTTTTTTGTTTTATTTTATGATCTTAACTTGTATATATATAGTATAGTACGCACACCAATTTTTCAATCATAACATGCTTTTATTAGATAAAACCATTAGGACTTGTTTAATTTCATTTTAAACTAACCATATTCTTATAATTAGAAACGAATTCTCTCAAGCACTATAAATAGCAACGAGGCTTAAATTAACAACAACGGTATGCTAAGATAAAAGTTTCTGAAAAAAAGATAGTAAAAAACCAAAATACGTATTTCCAAAAACCAAAAACCTCTGACATAAGTTTTAAAATCTAAAATATTAATTTGCCTATTTATTCAACTTATGTATTGTCTCAATCTATTGTTGTAAATTAACACAGCTGTAATTCAAATATTTCGGTTGTTGTTACAAGTGTTTAAGTTTGTAACTCTTTAAATTTTCCAGCTCAAATGTATATCCTATTCTCAGTTAATTTTTATCTAAATACTTAAGTTAGTTTCTGACTTCAATATTTTTTTTAAATGTCATTACGTTTTAAAAAGAAAAATTCATACCATGGTTAAAATTTAAAAGAAACGGTTAATAAATTGTAAACAATGTTATTTTGTTTGTAGATCTTATAAACAAGTTTAAATTTGCATACTTATTTTGTGGTTTAAAAATATAGATATTTTGCTCCTTAGTATAAAACAACTTGTAAATGCCAAACATTAATATATTTACTTTTAACAGGGTAGCCTTTTTACCTGGAATCCTGGAAAAATTTAGAATTTTAACAATTTTCACATTTTAGTAGCAAAATTTCGATTTGACTCAAAAATTCTATCATATAAATAAATGTGTTTTGTCTTCATAAAATTGTTTTATTAAAAAAACATATTTAAAATAGCTCATCGTTTTTTATTGTTTTATACTATTTAACACAGTTTCTTACCATTAACTTAATTTCAAACTAAAATTAGACCGAAAAATGTGTACTTTCAAAAACCTGGAAGAAATTTGGAAAACCTTAGAAAAAAAATTTTAAGGAGTGGCAACCCTGTTTTCAAGCACAAACGAAACTCAGGGGCTATATAAAGATGAGGAAAAGCAAAAAAATACAACCTCTTTAAATTAAGACTTCCATTTGAAATTAAATATTTTTTTTATAATTGGAATACAATTTAAATGTTTAAAACGTAAAAAAAAATATTTATCATTTCCTTGATTTATTGACATAAGAGGTGACTTACCTTGCTACTCATCTCCTATAAAGTAGCTTATCCCTAGCTTCTAAACTATAAGTTATGTTAAAAAGATCTAACGTGCAGAGGTTTAGTAAGTTTAATTTTCTTAAGCTAACGATGAAATGTTAGCGTAGAAAACTAAATAAGTTAAGTAATTTGTTCAAAGTGTTTTAAACTTTCTTGAAATCTCTTTTTTTTTTACTTAACAGTTTGCTATAAATTTAGCTTGTATAACCCTTTTTTCAATTTTATCTGTACAAACATGAAATTCAGACTTCATTACTCTTATGGCATAATTATATTGAAAATGTCAATAGTTTTTGTTTAAATTTTCAACTGTTTTCAAAATTTTGTTTTCAACTTGTTTTTTAATGTAAAAGTTTTACTTCAAAAAAATTTAAATACATAAATTAAGTAAACAATGTTGATTTTCAAAAGTAACAATCAATGTTGTCGACTTGCATACAATTATAAAGTACCAAGTTTAGTGATTTTTCAATTTATTTATCAAAACTGCTTTAACTAATAAAATTGATAATAATAGTCAAAACACATTCGTCAATATAAGTAGTTTTTACTTTTTACCCGAAAAACGCTGATTAAAAATGTAAATTTTTATTTTTTTTTATTTAATTTTAAATTCTAAGTTACAGTAAGTAATAAGTTGTTTAGTTATGTTTGTCATAAAATAACTTTCTTTTAATGATAATAAATACTATTTGTTGATCGTACTTAATACGAGCGTACCAAATGACTTGCCTAGTGGATAATGCTTTAAACGTTGCACGGAAAAAAACAATGCTGACGACACTGATCATTGCCAGCAAATGGTTGCTTCATGTTAAAGCATGATAAACCGTTTGTAGATTGACAAATGCAAGTTTTTTAGTTGTGACTGACTGATGAGTCGTATTAAGGACGAAACCGGTCTCAGTCTGCCGAAACTTGTAGTCTGATGATCGAATTGGCATGATCAACCCTTTTGTTAAACTTGAGCTTGTCTCACGGCAAACGAAAGTCCGAGCTTCTGCTCTGCAGACTTTCGCCAATGTTTTTGTTGAGTTTTATTCAAACTTATACTTAGACTAAAAACCTTACTATTTAAAACTTAAAATAAGTTTGTTCAGGTATGTATACTATCAAATTTTGTAGCATTTTTTGATTTTTATTTGAAATTAAGTTTAAGTAAAGAGGTGCATATTAAACATTTTATTTACAACCAGTTTTCGGTGGCAAAAAATGCGACCTTTTCAAGTATAGTAAAATAGTAAACTGTACATAATAATAGTTAGGAAATGACTTTATAAAATAATCAAAACTGTATAAAAAGTTTAAAAAGTGAATTTCAAAGGAGATTTAAATGTTAACGTAGAAGATGTTCTATTCACTTACTTTTAAATATGAATTTTAAATTCCTTAAAATTTATATATCCATTGTTTTTTTAAGTACTTTATTCTATAAAATTAGAAATTTCATTTGAAAAAAGTAATGGTTAAACTTATAAATAAATTTAAATGTTTTTTAATTCTAATATAATTTGTGGCCTGTGAGTAAAAAATTGCAAAAGTCAAACCCTGTAGTCAACAGGTATAAAAAAATAAAACAACTTAAGTAGAAATGTTAAAATACCATTCAATGATAATAGAATATGTTGTCTGGTGGTGTAAAATCTAATGGTAGTTTTAAAAACTTTCTGAATTAAACTTTAGAAGATCTAAACCCAGATGTTTACACATATACAAACAATATACATGTTGAAGTACATAAACTTCACAAAACATTAATTGATTTTAATTTTTCAAAATATGCAGCAAAAAAAAAACCTACATTTTTTTTAATTAGAAGTAAATATTAAGATTTTTAATATTTCTAAGATCTGTGTTTAAATCAAAATCAGTGTGTCACTTACCTTAAAGTTTAATCTGTTTATATATATAATTTAAAAAATTATATTTAATTTATAATTGTATGGCTTGTCGGAATTTGTAATCTACTACAGAAAATATAAGTTTCATGTTTATAGTTAAAACTTACATCTACTAATTTACAAAACGAAATATTTATTTCTATTCAGTAAAAAAGTAACTACTTTATTATATTTATATATTAATGAAACTTACATTTTGAGTTATAAATAAAGAAATAACCTTTTTGTGTACATACACAACAAGAACAAACTAGCAGTACTTGAATAAATAAAAGCATTATTAATATTTTGTGCTATTTATAACTTAATTCTATACATTGAAATTTCTAATATTTGAAACAATACTTAACACGTATACTGAATAGTCATAATGTATACAATAAGACCTCTACTTTAGAAAAAAAATTGTTTAATTAGTTAAAGATCTATTTTTCTTAAAAAGTTCTTTTGAAATATTATTTGTTTGCTTTTTTTCTTTATGTACATATTTAAATTTATCATATTTTATAGCATCATTTAAGTATGCTACAAAGTAATATAAAAAAGTAATAACAAAAGGATTAATAACTTATTTTGGAAAATTAATAATCCAATACAAATTCTTTCTCTTTTCCTATAAATTTAGAAACTGTAAACAGTATATAAACATGGTTCGTGCGCAATGTTTTTTTAATTTAGCCTGGTTTTGACCAACTTAGTCTGTTATTTTTTTAAGTAAGAAAAATCCCCTTTTAGAAGTCATTTTGGGTATCGGGGGTCTTAATAAGTAAATTACCATTTTGAAATATTCACAAACACTACTGAAGAAAAAAAAAACTTAACAAAGTTATTTTTTAACACCTACTAGTCGCTTACTCAGCATAACTTTTGTTTCTCAAAGAATATTAAATGTTAAAAATAAGTTTATTATATACCTGCTATTTTGAATACATGCTTATAACACTTATTTTGGTAATTAAAATTGTCAAAGTTTTATAATAACTTTAAATATTTATAAAAACTTACTAAAAACTACTATTAACTCAATAATTTGTAAAATATAATTATATTATAAATATATGGATAGAAACTAACATCTTAAAGCTAAGTTTTAGTCTTGTGAATATCTCAAATAACTTATAAATATAATAAACAAATAGTAAAATATATGAATAAACTGCTAAGAGTTAAAGTCTAATAATTGTTTGGTATAAAGCTTTTAAATTAGAAATTAAAACAGTTAAACCAACTAAGCTCTGAACAATATAGCTGATGAATACACAGCTAAAATACGGTGGTTTTTCTTAAACTTATTCTCATGTTTTAGTTTTAATTAATATAATAAAATTCAAGTTTAGGTATATATTATAAACTTACTTTTTTGTTTAGTTCTAAGTAAAAGTTTCAACTTGTTGAATAAATAAAAGACATTGCTTTTGAAATAGTTATCAAACTAAAAATATTATTTATTGATTTATGCTAATGGACATTATGCTTAATAAACATTTTACTATTCTTAACTTCATTACTTATTAACTTAGATTTATTAAAATTGTTCTACTTTCAAAATAGAAATAAAATACTAATACCAAATCAAAGTTCAATAGTTTCCAGCAGCCAGTGCTATCACTTAAAATAGAAAGACATAAAATAAGAAAGTTAAACCCTATTCTTTTATATAAAAACCGAAAACTATCTAAAGTGATAAAACTATTTTGCTTCTTATTACCATTTTATAATATCACCATTTATAAACTGTTAAATTTAATAGAAGGTAATAAAATTATTGAGAAAATTTTGAAAACAGTTATAAGTCACTTATATAACTGTCATAAAATATACTTGTGTTAGCACATTAAAACAAAAACTTTACCACTTCGCATAAAAACTTTAATTGAAGGTGCAAGTCAAATAAAATAAAGTTAGATATGATTTTTTAAATATTTTAAACTAGATTAATTTAATAGTTAAGATCTAAATTTACAATGAATCACTAGCAGATAAAAAAATTATGTGCGAGTCATTCTTTATTTAGTAAAACAAAATGTTTGCTTTATATTTTAAGATACTTTAATACTACCACATTTAAAACTTAAAAATACGAATTTCATGTTAGCCATATTTAAATTTTAACATTTTAGTTAGCATTTTGTTGTAAACATTAAAAATTATAAAGCTTAATAAATGTAATTATAATAGACTTTATAATCACAAGTTTAAAAAAAATATTAATGTTATTACAGAATAGTCTATAATTTGTTAATATTAAAAATAGAACCAAAAATAACTGATCAGTAAAAGTTAGAGCTATGAATAAAAAATAAAATAAATATAATAATATTATTGATATGTTTTGATCTTGTATTTTATGCATTAAGATTAATAAAAGAAAAAAGAAAAAAGAAAATTTTATATTGTTCATTTTAGTATTTAATTATGTCTGTTCTAAAAGAATTAATTTATTAACTACAAATTAATTATTTTAATTCTATTTTTTTTTTTTATAACACAATATAGTATATTCCACCCTACTTACAAAAGACAAATCCAAGCCCTTAGGAAATGTCTAAAATTTTATCGATTTTTAGATACTTTTATTTAAAAAGTATCATAAAATCTTTAAAATAACACTAAAAAAATATTTATAAACAATTATGTAACTTCAAAAAACAAAATTTTTTCATTTAAATCGAAAACAAATTATTTATTTTTCTTGCTTAAAGAAAACATATATCAAACTAGAAGTAATATTATAATACTTTTGAAATTTTGAATCCAGAGAGTATGTTCAAATACAATTGAGCAAAAAAGGTCAATAAAAAGATACTAATTATTTTTAAACCAATTACGTTGATTACTCAAAAATTAAAAAATTTAATTTATTTTAGATATAGCTTTATAAAAAAAAAGTTTTGTTTTATGTTGCAAATTACTCTATGAGGAGTAATTTTATTTTGAGGATTTGACTTTTAAGAAATTATAAAACCTATAGTTTTTTTATACTCAGTCTGTGTTCTGAGCTAGATAACAAAAGGAGTAAATTGAAAAGAAACAAAATGGTAAAATTTCACTAATTCAACATTTTTCAAATATCAATCTAAAGTCTGACTGCATTTTATCATCACGGTTAGATCAGTTTGAAATACTGACAAAATATTGTAAAACTTTTTGCTCTAAAATACTAATATTATTGTTAGTTTAAAATAGACAAACTTGAAAAGTTTAAAATACAACAAAGTTCTTTAGTGGCCAGAGTAAACTTAATAAATAGCTTTGAATATTTTGTTTTCGTCTATTTAAGTAACTTAGACTGTTATGCTCAACTAGTTATGTAGCACCAACGGTCAAAAATAAGTTTGCCGTTTTACAACAGGATTTTCCAAAGGAAGCGATATTCCCCTATTTTTATTTAGTTTCAGTAATTTAACGACAATATATATTAAGAGGGCAAAAAACTATTGTTGACAGGATAAGCAGCGATAACTAGTGATTCGGAAATAAGTCACTTACTTTAAATATCTTACGGTTTTTATATAAGTGAGTATTCAGTGTTTAAAATATAGCTTATCTTTTATTTTTATTAAAAAATGTTTCAGACCCAATTTAAAATTTTCCTGACTACTTAGAAAAGAAGTTGAAAAAATCTTTTTCTATAGTATTAAAAATTAATTAAAATATAATAATTCTTAAATTGTTTTAAAACAAAATATTTTAACTTTATCATCCTTTTAAAGAATTAAATATAAACAAAAGTTGTATATAAAACATTGATTCTTCATTTATGTTCAGTTGTAAAAATAAAATTACTAAACCTATGGATATAACAATAAAAATATTATTTTGTATTGTTTTCAAAATGTATTCGAGTTATAAGAATTAAAATGTTATACACTAACGGATATTAGGTGCATATACATTACTGTAATAATAACGATATTTTTGAATTGTTTTTGTATCTAAAATATTACATAAAAGTAAGTTATCCGTAAAATAAGAAAAAAATACAATTTATGATTGCCAGTCTCATGCTAAACAGCTCAGAACGAGTTGTAATAATACGACTGGTTTGCTGCTGACCTCATTGAGCTTAAATGAATGTGATCAAACCAAAAACGACCATTTTAGAACATTGAATGTCATATTGGTAGTGTACTTAAGTACTTTAACAGCACAATATTTTTATTCTAAAGTCGACAGTCCTTAAAGTAGACAGTCAAGCAGATACCTCAGCCAAATTGCTGTTTTTACATTATTTTATCAGTTGTACTTTTCAGGGGGTATACACGACGATCCAAACTGTAGTATTTTTGATATGTTTTAAGTTATTTTTTAAATAGATTTCATTTCTTTTTTTACCATCATAGTCTCACCATTTTGAACTTTAGATACTTTTCTTGGAACTTGTAGTTATGTTTTAAAATATATTACTCCTTAAAAGCTTGTATTGTAAAGTTCGATTCGTATGAATTTGAATTGCAGTTTATTCCATCAGGGAACGTTTAATAAAAGTTTTAAAAGTGTAGTTTTAAAAGTACGTTTTTGTTATTTTTGAGCAGTTGTTTTCATTAGAGTAAACAAGCCAAGTATACACAACATTAAATATTGATTAGAGTGAATAACTTTAAGCGTGTTTTAATTATTATTTATAACAGGGTTTTCTACTTTCATAACCATAGCCGGCAAAAGTCGAAAAAAAACATTCACCCCGTATTTTAGATATTACCCATTTATAGTAAGGAAGTTACTGTAATAAATATTATTAAATATAATGGTTATTGTTTAGCAGTTGTTATCTTCCCAGTAAACACTAACTCTCAAGTGAACCACAGTTTGCTCATTTGTTAGCCATAACTTTATTTAAGAATGATTAAACCATTTAATTTAAAGTTGAGCTTTTGTTATTAACATTTTATGCTTGTAATTAAGTTTAAAGTGAGTTATATTTTTGTTGTCATTGTAGTATTTTAGTTATCTAAATTATTTTAAACAAGTTTTTTTAAACAAATACTCCTACTTTTCACATATGGTTTAACCTGGGAAGTGGCCGTAGAATTTTTAGTGGGGTTTAAATATTCAAAAAATAAAACTTTAACAACTAAAAAAATAATCAGAATTAATAAAGTTACTGACTTTTTGTATCCATAAAGTATATATTTATATAAGTTTTATTTGTTACTATTATGTATTATGTTCTAAATTACAATTTTCAAAATATTATGAATAAAACTAACAAAAGTATTTTTATATTTTTAAACTTTAATTTTTAAAACTCATTTAAAACTGATCAATTCATACTAAGTGATAACATTTATTTAATTTTAGTTTGTTTGTTCTCTAAGCTTCAATAATTAGTTTTTTCAAGTTAAGATGAAATAAGTAGGCCTCTTAATTTCAGTTTTTAATTTAAGATGGTTTTCATTAATAATGTTTGAAATGAAATATTTTCCAAATATTTCAACCAGGGTCGTATAAAAAATTCATTAAATTATAAAGTATAAGAAATATTTCTGAGTTAAAAAAAATGTTAAAAATTTAAGTACGGTAATGTCCTGGTAAAAATTAAAATGACAGCTTTTAGTCAACATTAAGAATCAATAAAGAATACTTATAAAAAATAGTTACTGTTATACAAGTGAACTGTTTAAATAAATTTCAGTTTTTAACTTTTATATATTTGGATACATATTTATGAGATCTAAAAAATAGTTTAATAAAAGTTTGCTTCGAAAAAATTATTTTTACAAGTTAGTATAAGTCCAAATCTAGACCTTCCTGAATTAAGCTTTATACTTCTATTAGCATTTAATTTTGTTTGTAATAATGAATGTTACTCAAGAAAATTATGTTTTTTTTTTGTATGAAAATAAAGAAAATATGGTAAGTAATACCGGGTTTACTTATATTAAATTGTTAGTTATTTATGTTTTATTTTAATTAGTATATGTTTAAAGCACTAAACTAACTTTCATTAAATTGCATCTATTCTTATTTTAAGATATTTCAAATCTAATTGTCAAAAACTATATTAAAAGTAAATTCTTTCAAATGTAATTATTTAAAATTATCAAACTTTAAACTAATCTAAAAGCGTATTTACAAAAGTTTTAGGAAACGGTTTATAGTTTGTTTTTAAAAAATTTACTTGCAATTGTTAAATTAGCTTAAACAATTAATTAGTGTGTAGCTCATAAGGCAATGAGCGTACAGCTAAAAATTACTCGAGCGTGACATCTTAATTTAATATTTGAATGGTTGAGAAATTGAAATGTTAAAACGATTCAGATGCTTATAAAGTAGTAAACAATAATTATTTACAAACCATTGACCGTTTTTTAGAAAACTTTTAAACTAAAATGATCTTTAGTATTTTTAAAGTTAACTTAACTTGTAAAATAAATTAAACAATTTTTTTAGACATTAGTGCTTGATAATAGACAAAATATAACACCTGATAAAATTTATTTTTCACACTTAAAATATCTCTGTTATGTTATTTTTTCTAAATACAGTTCTTTAGTATTAAGCATTATTAAACTGAAGTATTTTAAATTTGGATTACGTATTGTTAGACAAACTACTGTTTAACTTTATAATCTAAAAAATTTAACACTTTTTTAAAGTTTTTATTAAGTCAATTAAAACATGATGAAATCAAAATCAACTAACTAATGTAAGTAAGACATGTATATAACGTACAATGAATGCAATAAATTATTTTGCTCAAACAGTTTACTTTGTCTACATAAAATACTTTTTTTTTTAAATGCTAATTTTAAAATACTGTTTTTCTGCTTAGAGTTAAATTGTTTTGTCAGCAACTATTAAATTTTTAAGGTTTTTTTTTTTGACATATTCAGGACGTTATTATTTCAAACATCATAACATAGACAGCAAACTATCATGCAGACACCTTCTGAACAAATTAAAAAAGGCGTAGAGAGGTTGTTACGAAAAGCACGTGACGATCTCCGAAACATCAACGAAGCGCCGCAAGTGTTCACGTTTCTGAACGAGCTGAAGGAAAACCAAGCCGACTACGACGCCAAGATTGCCATCAAGGTCGAAAGTCTGACGGATACGAGTAAGATGTACTACGAAGAAAACGTTGATGGCGAAAAGCGGTTGGAAGAATTAGAAAACGAATATGATGAGATTGAAGAAGAATATATTGAGATGGGAGGAAACGGGCTTGAAAGTGTTAATATGAGTATGATGCGGCAAAATATGGACGAGATAACCACGAAAATGCTTGAAAACAACAAGCGCATTGTGGAGTTGAAGGATGAGATGGACAGCTTGTCCGTGGAAGAAACGAACTCGACATACTTGGAGATCGTCCATCGGGCAGCAGAGATCTTCAACAACCTGCTCCAACGAAACGCAAACAGACGAAAGGGCCTGACTCCGAGATACGTCAGGAGGTTCAGACTGTTCACTGCTGATGAAATCAATGAAGGAGACCAGTGTCCTGTCTGTCTTGAAGACGTAGCGGTCGGTAGAAGAATGAGACGTCTCACTTGCGATGGTCGGCACGCTTTCTGTCAGGTTTGATTTAATAGTTTGTAACGTTAGCATTGTAGTCCTAGTCCTGTGGTAGGAACTATTTTTAATTGGGGAAAGTCCCCTTTTTTGTGCGCTTAAAGCGTTTACCTTACTCATTAGGTTTAAATTAGTAATTAGTAAATTTGTAATAAACTTAATATATATGTTTTTTTTATGAAGTGAGTTTATTTAAAAATTGATGTTATTGATACAACTAGAAAGTAGAAGTGATAAAGCAGCTATCAGTAGAATAAAACTGCGAAAGTAAACACAACAAATAAACATAAAATTCCACAAATAAAAATGTTCTTAATAATGTTCTTAAAGTGTCTGAATGTAACAAGCTTAAGTGCAAAAATAGGTCTTACTAACAATACAGAATCATTTAATATGTTGTGCTTTTTGCACAACGATGGCTAAACTGAGCACAATAAACTGATACAAATAAACATAAGTCTTATAAGATGAAAATTGTAAAAATTTCTTAAATAGAATTAATGTCTTTTAGTTGAAGTGCTTTCCGCACGGTCTTATAGCTTACTGAGCACAATACAACAAAAATACAAAACAATAAAAGTAAAGAAGAACAGAATAGAGCTGCGCGTAGTGCGCGAGCTAAAGGCTAATGATCAATTTCTTAACATTATCTTTAAAAAAGTACACAATTTCGGCTGACTATAGCGCCAACTGGCGGAAAAGTGTAAAACAACGAAATTGAGAATCGACTTAGTTACAGCATAATAATATGTAGTCCTGGACAAGACATTAAACTGTATCCAAGTGGTGTAGAACCGAAAGGTTATTTCGTACACTAGGTCCTTGGACAAAAATTATGAGCGCTTTTTTTATCGTTCTATGAAAAATTAGTTAAAAATTTATACTTTTTAACAATTTTCTATTGCTTGAGAAATGTGTTCATGCCTGCTTTTCTAATTGGTTTCTACTAAAACTTCATAAACAAACATAATGTATTTGTTTTTAATTTTGAAAGCAACTGTATATAAACTAATTCATAGTCTAGTAAACCTAAATAAAGACATCATAAATCTGCGTTTAAATTTTATTTCATATAAATATACAGTAAACTTATTAACATCTGTATCTTTACTTTTTATCAGGAATGCTGCGAGAAATGGTTTAAAAGTCATGACACCTGTCCCGTATGTAGACACCAATTTAGCTGAAGAGTAGTTCGGATTGCAAATACTGAATAAATAAAATTAAATATAAAACAGTTAGATTCTTATGTATACTTAGGTTAACAGTTTTATAAATTTATTACCCTAAAAGCAATTTGCAATTTTAATACCTCTAGAGTTTTTTAATTAAAGTCTTTACCGTAAAAGGTTGCACAAAAGTTTTCTTTTAATATATATTCTTTTATTTTAAATTTAGTTATTTGTTTCTTATCTTTTAAGTAATTTAATAATTTTAATTGTGAAATATTTTGAAAAAGAAAGTATAGTTTTAAAAGACTGTTCCGGTTCTACTGTTTTACTTTTTAGTGCAAAATTACTTTCAGAAATTTGATTTGCTAACAGCTGGTTTGCCGCTATCTGATTGGCCAAGGAGGGTATCACGGGGTTGACGGGAATTTGCGGGTTGCCAAGCAACATGGGGTTCATGTACATCAGGGGGTTTGCCAGGGGGTTACCCATGGACGCAATGTTCTCAGGTGTCATTCCATTCATAAAGTTCATGTTCATCATTCTACTTGTTTCCTCGTCCAAGTGTTCCAAACTCTCCGGTCTTTCCAGCATCTGTGAAGATTTGAATGAACTCTCAGCTTTTTTCTGAGTTTTAATCGGGATTTTGACGGTTTCAACAGCTTCTTTGTGGGAGTCAACGTTTTTCTCCTCTTTTATTTTCATCGTTTTTAAGACTTTGACGTTTTTTTGTGACGTCACTGAGTCGGTGGAACTTGGAGTGAACAATTTGTTCTTTTCCTGTTAAAATAAATAAATTTAAATATTTGTTTGCCAGTAAAGAAGTTTAAAGCGGTTGTAAAGATATTTTATTATGACCAAACTTGAGTAAATCTTTTGTTTACACACAAACAGTCAAAGGCATTACGTAACTTATTCACCTGGTAAATATACACTCATTCATTTGTGTACAAAATAAACAGTACCTAGCTAATAAACATAAAATAATCTTTTTATAAAACCAGAAAACTTCCACTTGTGTATACTTGAACCACAATAGCCTTTCTTGGAATGTAAATTCTAGAAAAGTGTCTTGTTTACACAAAAACAGTCAAAAGTATCTAATAACTCATTTACCCAGTCACGTGAATACACTTTACTGTTCGTTTGATCACTCAGCATAAACAATCATTTGCATACAAAATAAAATTAAGACAAAGAAAAATCTTCGTAAAAATTTTTAAACTTTGTTTTTTATCAGAAATCTCAAGAGAAACTAAGATAATGTCAATTTGTATTCAAACTAAGTTGTTTCTTTAGTAAATGTTTTAGCTCGCTAACGTAAATGGTTTTTTCACCTTACTTCTATACTAAACATTAATCAAAATAGTTTATTAGTGGTCTATTAACACTAAGTAATGCAATAGATAAACATTTATCGACCGTCTGTAACTGAACTTATTAACAAAAAGTTTAAATCTCAAATAAAAATTAATAAAGCAATTTAAGCTTCAAAACTTACTTTTTCATTGAGCATTTGGCACAGTTTCAGATTCATCTTAATTAATAAAACTTGACTATTTAATAAAAACTACCTTTATTTAAAACAAAAACAGATAAACAAAACCAAACTTTTATTATCTTACTGTATTCTACTATCTACACATATATAAGATGCCGTTCTTTTATATCTAACGCTTATAGCACGACTCATCAATCAAATCTCCAACCCTACCAACTCATCAAGCGACCCGATGAAAATTAAAACCTTCAGTCAAAAAAATACAAGTACCTTCTTCTAAAAACAACATTTCAAAAAAACAATACAGCTGTAATTTCTCTCAGGGGCAACGAACATGCTGCGTCGGACATGAAAGCTGCTCCGCGGCGCAGACTTGCCGGCGCCACCAGCTAATGCTCGCAGGCGCCGCGAAGTCTACCGCGAGCCACACACATCGGGATTGTGACATGTGCGCACCGAAGTTTGTTTGATGTCTTGTGTTTTCTCGTGCACGGGTAAGTTGCACTGTGAGTGCATGTGTGCCCTTGTTTTTCTGTTTTGTATTGGTATTTTTGTGCTATTTTATGTGATATAGTTTTATTAAATAAAAGTTCTTGTTTTCATACGGGAATCTTCGAAGTGTGTTTCATGTTTTTTATAGATAAATTTCCGTGTATATTAGTTATGTGTGATGACTCACAATATTGTTGAATTTTATTTGTGCTATTTTCATGAGTAAAAATATAACAGAGTATTTAATGTTAAAAACTTCATCATTTTTTTGTTCATGATATTCTTTCATCAGCCAAACTAATTTTATGCCAGCTAATTTATACTAAATAGAAATGGCAAAAACTGCTGTGTATGCTGTTAATATGAATATATGTTACTGTGCTGTTTTTTAACATATGTTGACATAAATTTGTGTTATTTGATAGCATATGTCAACACTTATGTGTGGTAATTTAATGTATTTAATGTGTAAGCTGTTTTGAATTTTATTTGTTTTCTTGTATGTATACTGTTAAGCTATGTAGGAAAAAAGTGTATAGTTTGCGTTTTTTGTTTCAATTTACTAATATTTTACTGCAATCGTAGATGGTTTTTGGCTATTATACTTTACTACAGTACTCATTTGTGCTTTACTTTGTATCTTTCTAAACTGAATAGTATTAACTTGTTAAGTTTATACTCTATTTATTTCTAAATAAAATTAAACTGAGTACTACTTCATATGTGTTATACAAAAAAAGCTTTTAAAACACTTCATTTAAAAAACCAAATGATTTTTTTATCTGCTAGACTCACAAAACTAATTTCTCAAATAATACAACACAATAAACTTATCAACTTTTCCATTACTGTCATATGAGTTTATAAAAATCAACATGATAAATTTATGAAAAATAACTGATAAGAAAACAACAGATAATACTTGCTGCTATTCGAAATTGTTTTATAACTACAATGAATAAAAATAAACAACTGTCAACTGAGTTAACTAAAAATAAAAACAAGAATATTTAACAGCAAAGATTGATTTATAACCATGTCGTAAATTTCTAATCAAATTATACCCTAAATAAAAACATTAATTTGTGATTATGTAAAAAACAATTAAAAACAATTACAATCATATTTAACAAAAATAAAACCAACGTTAATTTTGTCGCTTGCGGTTGACGCGTCGCTGTCCATGGAGGCCGGGGAGGAGCTCGTAGCGGGGGAATCACCCTGGATTTCGGGGGAATACCCCTGGTTGAAAGTGGATAGCCGGTACATGAGGGCGCAAGCTGACATTTCTGAGAAGTTCGTAGGGGCTGTTAGGTTCTGTGAAAAAAAATAAGATAAAATTAAAATTTGTCTTAAAAATTGAAAAAAAAATTAAAAAATGGTTAGTCAAGAAAACATAACTATAAAAACTCATTTGAACTAAACATTTATTTAAGTTTAAGAAAACTACAAGAACGTCAAAAAGTAGAATCTTTTGTAAATACTTCTAACTTTTGTAAAAGACAAGGCTTATAAATAAAAAGTATATTCACATTAACTTTTTAACTAGTTTATTTTTTATAGTTAGAGTTGCTTAAGAAAAAATCATAAAAGCTCATACAATAAAATTCTATATAATCTACTAATTGCCACGCTTCTATAATTTAACGAAAACCAAAAATAAAATTTCTAGTTTCATACCTTAGGTGAAGCTCTTTGCATATCATAAACGAAAAGTTGGTGTACCACAAGAACTTTCAACAAATTCAAAAAATTTTATTTTTTTACTACAGCTTCTTTCAGGGGCTGGTAGGCTAACTGAAGTTCGATTTGAAAACAATTTTATTAGCCTGGTCGGATTCTCTCTTTTCTTTTTTTTAGTTTTCTCTCCTCGTTTAATTGATAGCTTTTATTGCACTCTAGTGCTCCTAGTGGTTCGATGAATGTTTTGTGTATACTAAAAATTAACACCTGTTAAGATAGTTTTTAACATTTATGACTGTATTTTATGTCTAAATAAAACTAGTTTTTTATATTTAAAAACTCGTAGTAATCAAAAATTAATCAGCCGTTTAGTTAGCTAAGGTTAAAAATTTGGTTCTTAAAAATCATTCTTTGATACGTTTGACTCATGTATACCTTAAAAAAGTTATATAACAGTTTTGTTGTATTTATGAATTAACATCTAAGTTTGTGCTGTATATTGTACTAAAAACTAGTACGCGACAATAAAACTATACGAAATGTACTTTGAAACTCATTTAAAACTGTTTTGTAACATAACTGTTTTTATTGAGTTTTTATTGTAGGATAGGAACCAGTTACTTGGCGAGCTACTTAGTTTAAATAAAACTAAATAGCAAAACTAAAACATTTCAAAGTTTTTCAAAGTTATATTAGTAAAATTTATTACGATCTATTTAACTCACTTTAATGAAAACTTACTTAGGAGTAAAAAAAATGATTGTAATCAAAAAAATGTACCTTTTTGGTAAGTTTAGTATGATTTTTCTTAAATTTATTTCAGAAACACGTTTATTATGTATTTCAAAAGTAAAAGTATTTAAGCTAAATGCCATAGAGTGAGACAAAGTAAAGTTATAAATTTTAATAGATTAGAACATACTTTTATTTATAAAACTGTGAGCAATTACAATAAACTAATAAGTTAAATGGTAACTAAAATGTAGTGATAAAATAGCTCTGTATTAAGTAAAATAGTTATAGCAATTTAACAGTATGCTAGTCTAAAAACTACAAACAAATTGAATCAAACTCAAAAGTTGTTTTTATTCATGAAACAAAGTAGTACAATTATTAGTTAAGGAGTGTTGAACGATTAACTAATAAGTTAAACTAATTTGGCGGTGACAATAAAAATAGGCTAGGTTAAAACTTTATATTAAAGTTTGCACAACTGAAACTAAACTTTATAAAACATAGTAAAGAGGTTCAATTATTTTCTGACATCTTGTATCATATGTAAGGTGTAGTTATACACATGTAACTAGAAAAAGGCAGTGAAAAGGTCACAAAATAATTAAGCGGTTTATAAGTAAGGTGTGTTAGTTGAAAGTGATTTAGATGTAGTATGTATTGGTTTAGTGAACAAAAACGAAAAGTTGCTTAAAAATTTTTTGGTTCAAGGACCTGGATACACAAAAATACCTCTCAGTCATCGAATTTCATACCCATGTTAATCAAAATTATAATGAGCTATAAATGAAAAAAAAAAACAAAAAAGTTTACAGTCAAAATTTAGACTCTAAAACGAAAAATTCTATGAAAAATGAGACGATTAAACTTTACAGCATTAAATATTTTTCTTAAAAAAATATCAAAAAATTAAACAATTTAAATACACACGTATATCTTACATTATATAAACATAAAATATGTATTAAAACCTACTTCAAAACGTAAAGTTTCTATCTAAAACGTTTTTAATTTTAAGATTTATCAAAAATTCTGCCTAATTATTTAACCTTTATATGATTTAAAAAAGAGAAAAAAATAATTAGTAAATAAGTTTGAAGTTTTTTTTTTTAAAGTATGTTTAAGAATTTAGATTAGACTCCACTATCAACTTATTTAATTTTATAAAAAACAAGCAAAAATAAATTAAAGCTATAACATTGAAAAATGAAATAATGACAACAACAACATATATATAAAATAAAGCTACAATATTAAAAAAAAATTAAAATAAAGCTGTATCCATAAAAAAAGTGCTTAACTAAATAAAAATTATAAAATAAAAATATATCGTTTTTATAAAAATTACAAGTTTTTACAATCTTGGATAAATGTCTAAATATAGAAGTTTAACTATAACAAAAAAAATGTAAACAACCACAAAATAAACGTTTAAAGTAGTTTATAAGTATTTTCTTTAAAAATTTAAAATATTTAAGATAAAAAACACTAATAATCATAAAGTAAGACAACCTATTACTAGTTTTAAATTTATTCAGTTACTTCAACTCATAGTTTAATTATCTAACTTTCTTTGTTTTCTTGCAAAAATATATTTAGAGGCTAATAGTTTTGTTTACACAGATAAAATGTAGACTATGAAATTGTTTAATAGTACACTAACAAACAACAAACAGAAAAAAATACATATGTACATTACAATTTACTACAAACTAGACTGAAACAAAGCTATTGAAACCCAGCTAATATACTCAAAAAAATATAAGTACCTACTCAGATGAAAAATGTTTACTAATCTAATGTTTACAAACAATTAAATAAATAAAAATTTCCAGCTCATCTTGTGTAAACTCTATTGAGCTAGTTGATCATTTAATAAATTATCCTTTAGTTCAGCCGTGTGTTCAATCCTGCGTAGGTATACAAATGCATTGAAACTATAAAAAATTAATCGAATCCAAAAATGTACACTATAAAGTATCTTGGTATGATTTTATTTACCTTAAACTTCCTTTTGATAATCCAAAAAAAAAGGAAACAATATTTAAAACTGTTTTAATTATTAGTTTTACTTTCTATACTTTTAGCTCTGTAGCGAATAAGTCTTGCTTGAAGTTAAATTAAAAATCCGCTTAATATTAATAAATATCGAACTCTATTTATACAAACATAGTTAAATAAATAAATATTTTACAAAACTAAGTTAAACAATGTAATATCTAAATAAAATCGTACTTCAATCAATAAAGTACTAAACGAAATACTAAAAATGTAAAGATACTCACATTTTTTGACTAAGGTACTTAAAAAAATACTGCACACAAAACAAAAATAAACTATATAAATATAGTAGTATATCAAGTCTAATTAAAGAAACAATATATAATTTAAATTCTGAACAAAAATCTTTGATGAGAATTAAAAAAAAAACATTATGACTACAAAGTTGTATGTAAAGTCTCAATAATTGCAACATTGTAGCCACAGCATGCAGCAACAAACCATATATAAAAGTTTGAAAAAACAAAATTCTTAGCTAAATAGTATCATATCTCAATAAAACCGTACTTCAAGCAATAATAAACAGCACTAATGTACAACACAATAAATATATTTCAAAAAATAATGCTTACACTATTAAGCTAAGGTACTGAACAAGTACAGTGATGAAAATACAAAAAAACACTATCTCAACAAAGTTGTATATAAAGTCTTAATAAAAGCAACATTGTAGCCACAGCATACAGCTACGAACCAGATAAGAATAATTTGAAACAAACTACAGCATAAATGCTACTACAGCTAGCACAAGTATACACATTGTGAGCATAATCGCATGGATCGCAGCAAGGTCGATCATCTGCACGAAACAGCTGGCCGACATCGGCTACGTCACACTATGACGTCACAATTGCGCGGGGAAGCAGCTGTCTCCTCGATGCGGCAGAAGTACAGATGTCGAAACTGTTGCAGATTTTGTTTGTCAGAACAAACAGATGGTGAGCAGGATTTGTTGGGGAGCGGCTGCTTTTTGGGAAGGTCATCTGCGGGTCAAAGCAGACTTTTTGTTCCGTATTTTTGTAAGAATACTGCTATTTTTAGGTACAAACGGCTAAGTGCTTTCACTTTAAAAGGATAATATTTTAATTAGAGTGAAATTAGATTTTCAAAACCTTTAATATAGATACGCTTTTTAAGTGGTAATTAAATAATTTTAATACTTAAATTGGATTCGTTCTGTTCTCTAAACGGCGTAAAATAAAACTTGTCTTATGGTTGTTGAAATTTTGTTTATAAAGTGAGCAAATTTTAGTAAGTTCGATAATATTAAATGGCGTTGACATTATTTTTTATTTTCAAGTTATCCTAACAAAAAAAAATATTTTAACAACACTTATCTCTATAAATTAGCAAAAATGTAAAAAGTTCTTTCAGCTGTTACAATTATTTAATTTTTTATTCAGTTAGTAAAACGTTTTTCTTAAAATAAGCAGTAATTCGTATAATAAAAATTATAAACTGAAACTTTTAACTATTTTAAAAGGTGCTGTATATAAATGTTTTTAGTGTAATAATTCCAATAAACTAAAAGCCGTAAAGCTTTTAAACAGTTTTAAAAACGTTTCAATTTTTACTAAGCCAACTGAATTGAATGGCGCACCGACTGTGCACAGCTCACCAGACGTCAAAACTCAAAAGGCGTATTTCAGCTGTTCAACGAAATCTCCAACCCCCCGTGGGACTTGTGTACAGCTTTTCACAATCAATAAAACCGCAACTTTTTATAAAACTGTTTTCAAAGCTTCCAAAGTTTTTGTGCACTTTTCTATGCAGCGGCAGTATAATTTTTCCCAACAATTTGAAATGTGTGGGATGGAAGAGTGACTTTTTGGCGCAGGTTTTCGGTTGGTAGGCTCAGCTGCTGCAAAGTGGAAGTTCTCTCATGGGAAATCAGCAAGTTTTGAATAAGTGTCGCAACTAGTTTTTTGATGAGTTGGTTTTCAAACTGTTGTGAAATAAAACTTACTCAATTGAAATTAGTTTTTCAACATTTAATATAAGTTTTAATATTATGTAAAAAGATTTATTTTTATTTTTATATGTTCAGTTAAAATTATATTTAAATAAAAACCTTAGAAAACGGATACTCTTTTAATTATTTTTCAAAACTTGATTTCATGATTTAGTTGCTTTCTGTAACAAAATGTTTATTTAATGCCTAGTTGCAGCTTCCTTTTCTAAAAAACAAACACTAGGATTGTTTCTGCTATAAGCTACAATGCTTTGAATAAATTTATTTTTTTCAACACGATATTTTATGAAGATTCTATTGATTTATTGTGATCAGGTACGCCACATCAAAACGACATTAATACATTTCAGCTAATATTCGAATATTCAACGTGATCATCGTAATGAGCTGTGTGTTGAAACGACAGGCTAATGAAGTTTGCAGCTGCGTGACAGTCGCGCTAAATATCTGTTATTACGTCACAACTAAATTGACAACGTATCGATCTGTTCGGTCATTTGGGACTTGCAGTCACAGCTTTTTGCATTGAGCTTTCGTTTCGTTCATTAGAGTTATTTGTTTGCTTATGTTTAAAAAAAATTTATTAACTTTTTTAACTACACATGGTGAATTTAATGAAATTTAGGTAATTTTTCTTAATAAACTTATAAACTGCGATGCACTATTTTCTTTGCTAGTTCTTGTTAAAGCTACGTTATTTTAGATGAAATAAAGCATACGAAAAATGAATTGTTTGTAAAAGTTTTAAATTTATTTATTTTTAAAATAATATGTTCTTGTTGTGGTTCACTGAAATTTAATAAAAAAGTTATTAACTTGAGTAACTTGCAGTTTTTTTTGTCTTTTAAAATATTATAACTAAAAGCTAAAACGATATGCAAATAAGCAAAATATAACAAACCTTATTATAACATTTAGACTAAACTACAAAAAAAAGATCTAAAACACGTTTATATTATAGTTTTTATTTTAAAAAAATTTCCAAAACTGTTTCCAAAAATTACAGCTCTTACTTTTTAATTCATTTTAATGATGTATAAGGTTACTAAAAATCACAAGTTTGTTTTTAAAGTATAATAATTTAAAAGTTTTTAACAAAATAAAAATCACTCATAGACTATTAGCTGCACAATATAAACGTCTAATTTTTTATGAAAATAACTTTGATATTATATGATTGCATCTTTTATAATTATATATAATAAATGTCTAAACCATCTTCCCATTCAAATTACAAACCCAAATGTTCTTCTAACAGAAACATTCATTTTTTCCAAAATACTAACTTTCTGCCAGCAAATGTAACCATCTGCATAGAAGTTATCTTTCCAAGAGAAAAAGAATGAACTCTCAGCGAACCCAAACATCAAAGAGAGAAGCCGCTTTCCACATGGCAACAGTCAGCATGGCAACAGATGGCAACGGGAAAGATTGATATCATTGCCAAGGGTGGCAGCAGGACCCCGTGAATCGCCACCCCTCACATGTTTAGAAGCCATATGGCGCTTCTGTTGCTAAGCAAATACCATACCCCTATTTTTCGTTGCCAAGGAGATAAATTTGTTGCTAAGTAAATTTGCTGATAGCTTCCGAATCCATCTGTTAGCAGATCTTCGATCGATAAATTTAGAAAAATGGATTTTTTTTCTGAGGGATTCACCTCAATATTAATCTTGCTAGGTTTCGTGTTGTACTGATGTTTTTGAAATAAGTACAGCATTCAATATGCTGTAAGATCATGATTGTTTTATCTTGCTTAAAAATATCTAAAGAAAAGAATGAAAGATATTTTTTAATACAAAAACTATGATAAATATTTCATTTGCATCGTGCAATTTTTTTGTTTTATTTTATGATCTTAACTTGTATATATATAGTATAGTACGCACACCAATTTTTCAATCATAACATGCTTTTATTAGATAAAACCATTAGGACTTGTTTAATTTCATTTTAAACTAACCATATTCTTATAATTAGAAACGAATTCTCTCAAGCACTATAAATAGCAACGAGGCTTAAATTAACAACAACGGTATGCTAAGATAAAAGTTTCTGAAAAAAAGATAGTAAAAAACCAAAATACGTATTTCCAAAAACCAAAAACCTCTGACATAAGTTTTAAAATCTAAAATATTAATTTGCCTATTTATTCAACTTATGTATTGTCTCAATCTATTGTTGTAAATTAACACAGCTGTAATTCAAATATTTCGGTTGTTGTTACAAGTGTTTAAGTTTGTAACTCTTTAAATTTTCCAGCTCAAATGTATATCCTATTCTCAGTTAATTTTTATCTAAATACTTAAGTTAGTTTCTGACTTCAATATTTTTTTTAAATGTCATTACGTTTTAAAAAGAAAAATTCATACCATGGTTAAAATTTAAAAGAAACGGTTAATAAATTGTAAACAATGTTATTTTGTTTGTAGATCTTATAAACAAGTTTAAATTTGCATACTTATTTTGTGGTTTAAAAATATAGATATTTTGCTCCTTAGTATAAAACAACTTGTAAATGCCAAACATTAATATATTTACTTTTAACAGGGTAGCCTTTTTACCTGGAATCCTGGAAAAATTTAGAATTTTAACAATTTTCACATTTTAGTAGCAAAATTTCGATTTGACTCAAAAATTCTATCATATAAATAAATGTGTTTTGTCTTCATAAAATTGTTTTATTAAAAAAACATATTTAAAATAGCTCATCGTTTTTTATTGTTTTATACTATTTAACACAGTTTCTTACCATTAACTTAATTTCAAACTAAAATTAGACCGAAAAATGTGTACTTTCAAAAACCTGGAAGAAATTTGGAAAACCTTAGAAAAAAAATTTTAAGGAGTGGCAACCCTGTTTTCAAGCACAAACGAAACTCAGGGGCTATATAAAGATGAGGAAAAGCAAAAAAATACAACCTCTTTAAATTAAGACTTCCATTTGAAATTAAATATTTTTTTTATAATTGGAATACAATTTAAATGTTTAAAACGTAAAAAAAAATATTTATCATTTCCTTGATTTATTGACATAAGAGGTGACTTACCTTGCTACTCATCTCCTATAAAGTAGCTTATCCCTAGCTTCTAAACTATAAGTTATGTTAAAAAGATCTAACGTGCAGAGGTTTAGTAAGTTTAATTTTCTTAAGCTAACGATGAAATGTTAGCGTAGAAAACTAAATAAGTTAAGTAATTTGTTCAAAGTGTTTTAAACTTTCTTGAAATCTCTTTTTTTTTTACTTAACAGTTTGCTATAAATTTAGCTTGTATAACCCTTTTTTCAATTTTATCTGTACAAACATGAAATTCAGACTTCATTACTCTTATGGCATAATTATATTGAAAATGTCAATAGTTTTTGTTTAAATTTTCAACTGTTTTCAAAATTTTGTTTTCAACTTGTTTTTTAATGTAAAAGTTTTACTTCAAAAAAATTTAAATACATAAATTAAGTAAACAATGTTGATTTTCAAAAGTAACAATCAATGTTGTCGACTTGCATACAATTATAAAGTACCAAGTTTAGTGATTTTTCAATTTATTTATCAAAACTGCTTTAACTAATAAAATTGATAATAATAGTCAAAACACATTCGTCAATATAAGTAGTTTTTACTTTTTACCCGAAAAACGCTGATTAAAAATGTAAATTTTTATTTTTTTTTATTTAATTTTAAATTCTAAGTTACAGTAAGTAATAAGTTGTTTAGTTATGTTTGTCATAAAATAACTTTCTTTTAATGATAATAAATACTATTTGTTGATCGTACTTAATACGAGCGTACCAAATGACTTGCCTAGTGGATAATGCTTTAAACGTTGCACGGAAAAAAACAATGCTGACGACACTGATCATTGCCAGCAAATGGTTGCTTCATGTTAAAGCATGATAAACCGTTTGTAGATTGACAAATGCAAGTTTTTTAGTTGTGACTGACTGATGAGTCGTATTAAGGACGAAACCGGTCTCAGTCTGCCGAAACTTGTAGTCTGATGATCGAATTGGCATGATCAACCCTTTTGTTAAACTTGAGCTTGTCTCACGGCAAACGAAAGTCCGAGCTTCTGCTCTGCAGACTTTCGCCAATGTTTTTGTTGAGTTTTATTCAAACTTATACTTAGACTAAAAACCTTACTATTTAAAACTTAAAATAAGTTTGTTCAGGTATGTATACTATCAAATTTTGTAGCATTTTTTGATTTTTATTTGAAATTAAGTTTAAGTAAAGAGGTGCATATTAAACATTTTATTTACAACCAGTTTTCGGTGGCAAAAAATGCGACCTTTTCAAGTATAGTAAAATAGTAAACTGTACATAATAATAGTTAGGAAATGACTTTATAAAATAATCAAAACTGTATAAAAAGTTTAAAAAGTGAATTTCAAAGGAGATTTAAATGTTAACGTAGAAGATGTTCTATTCACTTACTTTTAAATATGAATTTTAAATTCCTTAAAATTTATATATCCATTGTTTTTTTAAGTACTTTATTCTATAAAATTAGAAATTTCATTTGAAAAAAGTAATGGTTAAACTTATAAATAAATTTAAATGTTTTTTAATTCTAATATAATTTGTGGCCTGTGAGTAAAAAATTGCAAAAGTCAAACCCTGTAGTCAACAGGTATAAAAAAATAAAACAACTTAAGTAGAAATGTTAAAATACCATTCAATGATAATAGAATATGTTGTCTGGTGGTGTAAAATCTAATGGTAGTTTTAAAAACTTTCTGAATTAAACTTTAGAAGATCTAAACCCAGATGTTTACACATATACAAACAATATACATGTTGAAGTACATAAACTTCACAAAACATTAATTGATTTTAATTTTTCAAAATATGCAGCAAAAAAAAAACCTACATTTTTTTTAATTAGAAGTAAATATTAAGATTTTTAATATTTCTAAGATCTGTGTTTAAATCAAAATCAGTGTGTCACTTACCTTAAAGTTTAATCTGTTTATATATATAATTTAAAAAATTATATTTAATTTATAATTGTATGGCTTGTCGGAATTTGTAATCTACTACAGAAAATATAAGTTTCATGTTTATAGTTAAAACTTACATCTACTAATTTACAAAACGAAATATTTATTTCTATTCAGTAAAAAAGTAACTACTTTATTATATTTATATATTAATGAAACTTACATTTTGAGTTATAAATAAAGAAATAACCTTTTTGTGTACATACACAACAAGAACAAACTAGCAGTACTTGAATAAATAAAAGCATTATTAATATTTTGTGCTATTTATAACTTAATTCTATACATTGAAATTTCTAATATTTGAAACAATACTTAACACGTATACTGAATAGTCATAATGTATACAATAAGACCTCTACTTTAGAAAAAAAATTGTTTAATTAGTTAAAGATCTATTTTTCTTAAAAAGTTCTTTTGAAATATTATTTGTTTGCTTTTTTTCTTTATGTACATATTTAAATTTATCATATTTTATAGCATCATTTAAGTATGCTACAAAGTAATATAAAAAAGTAATAACAAAAGGATTAATAACTTATTTTGGAAAATTAATAATCCAATACAAATTCTTTCTCTTTTCCTATAAATTTAGAAACTGTAAACAGTATATAAACATGGTTCGTGCGCAATGTTTTTTTAATTTAGCCTGGTTTTGACCAACTTAGTCTGTTATTTTTTTAAGTAAGAAAAATCCCCTTTTAGAAGTCATTTTGGGTATCGGGGGTCTTAATAAGTAAATTACCATTTTGAAATATTCACAAACACTACTGAAGAAAAAAAAAACTTAACAAAGTTATTTTTTAACACCTACTAGTCGCTTACTCAGCATAACTTTTGTTTCTCAAAGAATATTAAATGTTAAAAATAAGTTTATTATATACCTGCTATTTTGAATACATGCTTATAACACTTATTTTGGTAATTAAAATTGTCAAAGTTTTATAATAACTTTAAATATTTATAAAAACTTACTAAAAACTACTATTAACTCAATAATTTGTAAAATATAATTATATTATAAATATATGGATAGAAACTAACATCTTAAAGCTAAGTTTTAGTCTTGTGAATATCTCAAATAACTTATAAATATAATAAACAAATAGTAAAATATATGAATAAACTGCTAAGAGTTAAAGTCTAATAATTGTTTGGTATAAAGCTTTTAAATTAGAAATTAAAACAGTTAAACCAACTAAGCTCTGAACAATATAGCTGATGAATACACAGCTAAAATACGGTGGTTTTTCTTAAACTTATTCTCATGTTTTAGTTTTAATTAATATAATAAAATTCAAGTTTAGGTATATATTATAAACTTACTTTTTTGTTTAGTTCTAAGTAAAAGTTTCAACTTGTTGAATAAATAAAAGACATTGCTTTTGAAATAGTTATCAAACTAAAAATATTATTTATTGATTTATGCTAATGGACATTATGCTTAATAAACATTTTACTATTCTTAACTTCATTACTTATTAACTTAGATTTATTAAAATTGTTCTACTTTCAAAATAGAAATAAAATACTAATACCAAATCAAAGTTCAATAGTTTCCAGCAGCCAGTGCTATCACTTAAAATAGAAAGACATAAAATAAGAAAGTTAAACCCTATTCTTTTATATAAAAACCGAAAACTATCTAAAGTGATAAAACTATTTTGCTTCTTATTACCATTTTATAATATCACCATTTATAAACTGTTAAATTTAATAGAAGGTAATAAAATTATTGAGAAAATTTTGAAAACAGTTATAAGTCACTTATATAACTGTCATAAAATATACTTGTGTTAGCACATTAAAACAAAAACTTTACCACTTCGCATAAAAACTTTAATTGAAGGTGCAAGTCAAATAAAATAAAGTTAGATATGATTTTTTAAATATTTTAAACTAGATTAATTTAATAGTTAAGATCTAAATTTACAATGAATCACTAGCAGATAAAAAAATTATGTGCGAGTCATTCTTTATTTAGTAAAACAAAATGTTTGCTTTATATTTTAAGATACTTTAATACTACCACATTTAAAACTTAAAAATACGAATTTCATGTTAGCCATATTTAAATTTTAACATTTTAGTTAGCATTTTGTTGTAAACATTAAAAATTATAAAGCTTAATAAATGTAATTATAATAGACTTTATAATCACAAGTTTAAAAAAAATATTAATGTTATTACAGAATAGTCTATAATTTGTTAATATTAAAAATAGAACCAAAAATAACTGATCAGTAAAAGTTAGAGCTATGAATAAAAAATAAAATAAATATAATAATATTATTGATATGTTTTGATCTTGTATTTTATGCATTAAGATTAATAAAAGAAAAAAGAAAAAAGAAAATTTTATATTGTTCATTTTAGTATTTAATTATGTCTGTTCTAAAAGAATTAATTTATTAACTACAAATTAATTATTTTAATTCTATTTTTTTTTTTTATAACACAATATAGTATATTCCACCCTACTTACAAAAGACAAATCCAAGCCCTTAGGAAATGTCTAAAATTTTATCGATTTTTAGATACTTTTATTTAAAAAGTATCATAAAATCTTTAAAATAACACTAAAAAAATATTTATAAACAATTATGTAACTTCAAAAAACAAAATTTTTTCATTTAAATCGAAAACAAATTATTTATTTTTCTTGCTTAAAGAAAACATATATCAAACTAGAAGTAATATTATAATACTTTTGAAATTTTGAATCCAGAGAGTATGTTCAAATACAATTGAGCAAAAAAGGTCAATAAAAAGATACTAATTATTTTTAAACCAATTACGTTGATTACTCAAAAATTAAAAAATTTAATTTATTTTAGATATAGCTTTATAAAAAAAAAGTTTTGTTTTATGTTGCAAATTACTCTATGAGGAGTAATTTTATTTTGAGGATTTGACTTTTAAGAAATTATAAAACCTATAGTTTTTTTATACTCAGTCTGTGTTCTGAGCTAGATAACAAAAGGAGTAAATTGAAAAGAAACAAAATGGTAAAATTTCACTAATTCAACATTTTTCAAATATCAATCTAAAGTCTGACTGCATTTTATCATCACGGTTAGATCAGTTTGAAATACTGACAAAATATTGTAAAACTTTTTGCTCTAAAATACTAATATTATTGTTAGTTTAAAATAAACAAACTTGAAAAGTTTAAAATACAACAAAGTTCTTTAGTGGCCAGAGTAAACTTAATAAATAGCTTTGAATATTTTGTTTTCGTCTATTTAAGTAACTTAGACTGTTATGCTCAACTAGTTATGTAGCACCAACGGTCAAAAATAAGTTTGCCGTTTTACAACAGGATTTTCCAAAGGAAGCGATATTCCCCTATTTTTATTTAGTTTCAGTAATTTAACGACAATATATATTAAGAGGGCAAAAAACTATTGTTGACAGGATAAGCAGCGATAACTAGTGATTCGGAAATAAGTCACTTACTTTAAATATCTTACGGTTTTTATATAAGTGAGTATTCAGTGTTTAAAATATAGCTTATCTTTTATTTTTATTAAAAAATGTTTCAGACCCAATTTAAAATTTTCCTGACTACTTAGAAAAGAAGTTGAAAAAATCTTTTTCTATAGTATTAAAAATTAATTAAAATATAATAATTCTTAAATTGTTTTAAAACAAAATATTTTAACTTTATCATCCTTTTAAAGAATTAAATATAAACAAAAGTTGTATATAAAACATTGATTCTTCATTTATGTTCAGTTGTAAAAATAAAATTACTAAACCTATGGATATAACAATAAAAATATTATTTTGTATTGTTTTCAAAATGTATTCGAGTTATAAGAATTAAAATGTTATACACTAACGGATATTAGGTGCATATACATTACTGTAATAATAACGATATTTTTGAATTGTTTTTGTATCTAAAATATTACATAAAAGTAAGTTATCCGTAAAATTAGAAAAAAATACAATTTATGATTGCCAGTCTCATGCTAAACAGCTCAGAACGAGTTGTAATAATACGACTGGTTTGCTGCTGACCTCATTGAGCTTAAATGAATGTGATCAAACCAAAAACGACCATTTTAGAACATTGAATGTCATATTGGTAGTGTACTTAAGTACTTTAACAGCACAATATTTTTATTCTAAAGTCGACAGTCCTTAAAGTAGACAGTCAAGCAGATACCTCAGCCAAATTGCTGTTTTTACATTATTTTATCAGTTGTACTTTTCAGGGGGTATACACGACGATCCAAACTGTAGTATTTTTGATATGTTTTAAGTTATTTTTTAAATAGATTTCATTTCTTTTTTTACCATCATAGTCTCACCATTTTGAACTTTAGATACTTTTCTTGGAACTTGTAGTTATGTTTTAAAATATATTACTCCTTAAAAGCTTGTATTGTAAAGTTCGATTCGTATGAATTTGAATTGCAGTTTATTCCATCAGGGAACGTTTAATAAAAGTTTTAAAAGTGTAGTTTTAAAAGTACGTTTTTGTTATTTTTGAGCAGTTGTTTTCATTAGAGTAAACAAGCCAAGTATACACAACATTAAATATTGATTAGAGTGAATAACTTTAAGCGTGTTTTAATTATTATTTATAACAGGGTTTTCTACTTTCATAACCATAGCCGGCAAAAGTCGAAAAAAAACATTCACCCCGTATTTTAGATATTACCCATTTATAGTAAGGAAGTTACTGTAATAAATATTATTAAATATAATGGTTATTGTTTAGCAGTTGTTATCTTCCCAGTAAACACTAACTCTCAAGTGAACCACAGTTTGCTCATTTGTTAGCCATAACTTTATTTAAGAATGATTAAACCATTTAATTTAAAGTTGAGCTTTTGTTATTAACATTTTATGCTTGTAATTAAGTTTAAAGTGAGTTATATTTTTGTTGTCATTGTAGTATTTTAGTTATCTAAATTATTTTAAACAAGTTTTTTTAAACAAATACTCCTACTTTTCACATATGGTTTAACCTGGGAAGTGGCCGTAGAATTTTTAGTGGGGTTTAAATATTCAAAAAATAAAACTTTAACAACTAAAAAAATAATCAGAATTAATAAAGTTACTGACTTTTTGTATCCATAAAGTATATATTTATATAAGTTTTATTTGTTACTATTATGTATTATGTTCTAAATTACAATTTTCAAAATATTATGAATAAAACTAACAAAAGTATTTTTATATTTTTAAACTTTAATTTTTAAAACTCATTTAAAACTGATCAATTCATACTAAGTGATAACATTTATTTAATTTTAGTTTGTTTGTTCTCTAAGCTTCAATAATTAGTTTTTTCAAGTTAAGATGAAATAAGTAGGCCTCTTAATTTCAGTTTTTAATTTAAGATGGTTTTCATTAATAATGTTTGAAATGAAATATTTTCCAAATATTTCAACCAGGGTCGTATAAAAAATTCATTAAATTATAAAGTATAAGAAATATTTCTGAGTTAAAAAAAATGTTAAAAATTTAAGTACGGTAATGTCCTGGTAAAAATTAAAATGACAGCTTTTAGTCAACATTAAGAATCAATAAAGAATACTTATAAAAAATAGTTACTGTTATACAAGTGAACTGTTTAAATAAATTTCAGTTTTTAACTTTTATATATTTGGATACATATTTATGAGATCTAAAAAATAGTTTAATAAAAGTTTGCTTCGAAAAAATTATTTTTACAAGTTAGTATAAGTCCAAATCTAGACCTTCCTGAATTAAGCTTTATACTTCTATTAGCATTTAATTTTGTTTGTAATAATGAATGTTACTCAAGAAAATTATGTTTTTTTTTTGTATGAAAATAAAGAAAATATGGTAAGTAATACCGGGTTTACTTATATTAAATTGTTAGTTATTTATGTTTTATTTTAATTAGTATATGTTTAAAGCACTAAACTAACTTTCATTAAATTGCATCTATTCTTATTTTAAGATATTTCAAATCTAATTGTCAAAAACTATATTAAAAGTAAATTCTTTCAAATGTAATTATTTAAAATTATCAAACTTTAAACTAATCTAAAAGCGTATTTACAAAAGTTTTAGGAAACGGTTTATAGTTTGTTTTTAAAAAATTTACTTGCAATTGTTAAATTAGCTTAAACAATTAATTAGTGTGTAGCTCATAAGGCAATGAGCGTACAGCTAAAAATTACTCGAGCGTGACATCTTAATTTAATATTTGAATGGTTGAGAAATTGAAATGTTAAAACGATTCAGATGCTTATAAAGTAGTAAACAATAATTATTTACAAACCATTGACCGTTTTTTAGAAAACTTTTAAACTAAAATGATCTTTAGTATTTTTAAAGTTAACTTAACTTGTAAAATAAATTAAACAATTTTTTTAGACATTAGTGCTTGATAATAGACAAAATATAACACCTGATAAAATTTATTTTTCACACTTAAAATATCTCTGTTATGTTATTTTTTCTAAATACAGTTCTTTAGTATTAAGCATTATTAAACTGAAGTATTTTAAATTTGGATTACGTATTGTTAGACAAACTACTGTTTAACTTTATAATCTAAAAAATTTAACACTTTTTTAAAGTTTTTATTAAGTCAATTAAAACATGATGAAATCAAAATCAACTAACTAATGTAAGTAAGACATGTATATAACGTACAATGAATGCAATAAATTATTTTGCTCAAACAGTTTACTTTGTCTACATAAAATACTTTTTTTTTTAAATGCTAATTTTAAAATACTGTTTTTCTGCTTAGAGTTAAATTGTTTTGTCAGCAACTATTAAATTTTTAAGGTTTTTTTTTTTGACATATTCAGGACGTTATTATTTCAAACATCATAACATAGACAGCAAACTATCATGCAGACACCTTCTGAACAAATTAAAAAAGGCGTAGAGAGGTTGTTACGAAAAGCACGTGACGATCTCCGAAACATCAACGAAGCGCCGCAAGTGTTCACGTTTCTGAACGAGCTGAAGGAAAACCAAGCCGACTACGACGCCAAGATTGCCATCAAGGTCGAAAGTCTGACGGATACGAGTAAGATGTACTACGAAGAAAACGTTGATGGCGAAAAGCGGTTGGAAGAATTAGAAAACGAATATGATGAGATTGAAGAAGAATATATTGAGATGGGAGGAAACGGGCTTGAAAGTGTTAATATGAGTATGATGCGGCAAAATATGGACGAGATAACCACGAAAATGCTTGAAAACAACAAGCGCATTGTGGAGTTGAAGGATGAGATGGACAGCTTGTCCGTGGAAGAAACGAACTCGACATACTTGGAGATCGTCCATCGGGCAGCAGAGATCTTCAACAACCTGCTCCAACGAAACGCAAACAGACGAAAGGGCCTGACTCCGAGATACGTCAGGAGGTTCAGACTGTTCACTGCTGATGAAATCAATGAAGGAGACCAGTGTCCTGTCTGTCTTGAAGACGTAGCGGTCGGTAGAAGAATGAGACGTCTCACTTGCGATGGTCGGCACGCTTTCTGTCAGGTTTGATTTAATAGTTTGTAACGTTAGCATTGTAGTCCTAGTCCTGTGGTAGGAACTATTTTTAATTGGGGAAAGTCCCCTTTTTTGTGCGCTTAAAGCGTTTACCTTACTCATTAGGTTTAAATTAGTAATTAGTAAATTTGTAATAAACTTAATATATATGTTTTTTTTATGAAGTGAGTTTATTTAAAAATTGATGTTATTGATACAACTAGAAAGTAGAAGTGATAAAGCAGCTATCAGTAGAATAAAACTGCGAAAGTAAACACAACAAATAAACATAAAATTCCACAAATAAAAATGTTCTTAATAATGTTCTTAAAGTGTCTGAATGTAACAAGCTTAAGTGCAAAAATAGGTCTTACTAACAATACAGAATCATTTAATATGTTGTGCTTTTTGCACAACGATGGCTAAACTGAGCACAATAAACTGATACAAATAAACATAAGTCTTATAAGATGAAAATTGTAAAAATTTCTTAAATAGAATTAATGTCTTTTAGTTGAAGTGCTTTCCGCACGGTCTTATAGCTTACTGAGCACAATACAACAAAAATACAAAACAATAAAAGTAAAGAAGAACAGAATAGAGCTGCGCGTAGTGCGCGAGCTAAAGGCTAATGATCAATTTCTTAACATTATCTTTAAAAAAGTACACAATTTCGGCTGACTATAGCGCCAACTGGCGGAAAAGTGTAAAACAACGAAATTGAGAATCGACTTAGTTACAGCATAATAATATGTAGTCCTGGACAAGACATTAAACTGTATCCAAGTGGTGTAGAACCGAAAGGTTATTTCGTACACTAGGTCCTTGGACAAAAATTATGAGCGCTTTTTTTATCGTTCTATGAAAAATTAGTTAAAAATTTATACTTTTTAACAATTTTCTATTGCTTGAGAAATGTGTTCATGCCTGCTTTTCTAATTGGTTTCTACTAAAACTTCATAAACAAACATAATGTATTTGTTTTTAATTTTGAAAGCAACTGTATATAAACTAATTCATAGTCTAGTAAACCTAAATAAAGACATCATAAATCTGCGTTTAAATTTTATTTCATATAAATATACAGTAAACTTATTAACATCTGTATCTTTACTTTTTATCAGGAATGCTGCGAGAAATGGTTTAAAAGTCATGACACCTGTCCCGTATGTAGACACCAATTTAGCTGAAGAGTAGTTCGGATTGCAAATACTGAATAAATAAAATTAAATATAAAACAGTTAGATTCTTATGTATACTTAGGTTAACAGTTTTATAAATTTATTACCCTAAAAGCAATTTGCAATTTTAATACCTCTAGAGTTTTTTAATTAAAGTCTTTACCGTAAAAGGTTGCACAAAAGTTTTCTTTTAATATATATTCTTTTATTTTAAATTTAGTTATTTGTTTCTTATCTTTTAAGTAATTTAATAATTTTAATTGTGAAATATTTTGAAAAAGAAAGTATAGTTTTAAAAGACTGTTCCGGTTCTACTGTTTTACTTTTTATCAAATTTCTGAAAGTAATTTTGCACTATGTACATTTTTAAGTAAAACTTTTCCTAGTTTACACTTTGTTGATAAAAATTTTCCTGTGAAATTGTTTTTACAATAAAAAATGATGCTATCATTGTAAACTTGTAAACTTATACAAAAAACATTTTTACTTTTATGTAATTTTGTGGAAAAGCACTAAATTATAATAAATACTAGATTTTCTCGTAATACAAAAGCATTTCTTCTTTTCATTATTCTTACTAATGGACTTAGCAACTTTATTGTAGTTAAAAATTTCCGCTTCTTAGTCAAAACAAACGTCTTGAATTTTTTAAATAAATGGACTAGTATTTTAAAACAAGCCTAAAATTTGAAAAATTTTATATATAATTTACTTAGGTAATTTCAGTATGATAAAGTAGGATATGTTGTTATCTAAACAATCATTAACTTGATAAACGTACTACAAAGTCAAGTTATTATTTAGAACAACTTTTTCTGTTTTAGAACTTTTACACAAAACACTTAACAAATTTGAGTAAAAAATATATAAAAACATAAAATAAGGAAGGCTTAGAAAACTTTTCTAGTAAGCATACTTACGAGAAAAAAGTTTTTATTAGTAACATAGTTATCTTAAATTGTAACAAAGAAAAAATAAAACATACTTTTTTACTAGTGTTACATATTAAAGCGCAAATTTTTATAAACTTTACTGCAACAAAGATTGTGGAAGCGTAATTTATAAGAAATATATATTGTGAGATACAAATATAACTGGTAAAAAACTAGAGAAAAAATACGATATTCATATTGTCAAATTTATGACAGCTTAACTAGAAGTATATTCAAAACCCAAACTAAAATTATTGCAACAACAACAAAATATAAAGTACTTTTTTTTTCCTGCATTTTACGTCTGTTGCTTTAAACAACTTACTTCAAAGCAGGGGTCGGCAGCCTTATCTTACTTGCGGGCCCATTTTCCCCGGAAAAATTGCATGCTGGCCGCACTATTTAGAAAAAAAACCTTTGAGGGCCGCATTTATTACGAAAACATTCCAGTAATCAGTAAAAAAACATTATTTAAGATCACAAATGTGTCAGTTTAAGCAATATTAAAACGTTAATAAAGAGTATTTATTGAATTAAGAGCCTAACTGTAAGTTAATATTACAAAATTTATAACTTTTATTGTTTTTAAAATGTATATTATTGGCTGAAAATGAGCTCGCGGGCCGCAGATATTGATTTTGAGGGCCGCATTTGGCCCGCGGGCAGCAGTTTGCCGACCCTTGCTTCAAAGTATTAACTTTTTAGCCTAATTTTTTTTAATCAAAAAACGTGTACATACATTTTAATAGAAAAAATCTTGTTAAGCTAGAACTTTAATAAATTTTAAATGTTTGCAAAACGTTTATATATGTGTCAGGATGTACAAAAATCCGTAAAATGAATAATATTTGCTTTCTGAACTAACAAGGAAGGCAAAAAAATACGGATTATTTTAAAACTATGTTTAGCCATTATGTAGAAACTTTTGATTTTTAGTATTTCGATAAAACCTTTCTACTTTGATAATTGAAATTTTATATAGGGCATAAAAAATCAAGTACATTTAAAAACTGAAGACCTAATAAACGTAAACTTTATTTATTTTTAAGTTTCATGCTCGATTACTTGTTGTTATTCAAATTGATTAAAAAAGGCGAATTAATAAATAAATTTAAAAAAATAACAGTCAGTGACATAATTGCGTCCTTCACATCCAAGTACTATTTCAAGTTCCTTTGTTATTATTGCTTTAAATAAGTACATGAATCTTACTAAAATAAATCGGTACAAATTTACGTTTTGTGACTAAATCTAATTCGAAAAACTAAGAAAAGAAGTCTCAGTGATTTTTTGACACAAATCTGCTATTTTATTATTTTATATAACGACCTAAATAATGATATCTAAAAAGACTGCTACTGTAAAAAAGAATTTTTTTTCTAAATTCAGTAAACGCTTGATATTTTGATGATAAAAAACGGTCTGGTGCATAAACTACAGTTATAAAATATTGACCCTAACTTTTTGGTTTTCAATTTGTTTTAAAACTATAAAAAAATAGACAGCTTAATTGAAGTCAGACTCTTCATAAACAAAATTTTACTGATTGCAGCTTTTTAATCTACGGTTTTATTTCTGATTTTAAGTCTTTAAAGTGTAGGGGTGCACGACAAGTCAAATTCCGTCAGTTCAAAGTGTTAGAAAACTTCATAAATTGCCACAACTTATGTATTATAGTTTTCAAAAAGTAATTGTATGCACGTATAATCACTTATTAATACTAATTATTATCACAGACAAATTTATATTAGTAGTTGATAAAATATTCGTTATTTAGATGGTAGTTTAAGTTTTTCTTTAGAAATTTTAAACATTTTTAAAACGATTAGAACAAACATGCTAACTTATAAACCTTAAGTAAAAAAAATTTAAACAATTAAAAAGCTAGTTCTATTATGCGTACAGATGTTATTTTCTGCGAAAGTTTTTAAACTGGTTATGGCCAACCAATTTTACTCATAACAGTTTTAAAATTTGAAATAATATATTCTATAATGTTGTTTTAACATTTAAATCATAGTTTGAAACAAGTTATAAATCTCACCATTATAGTTTACTCTCTTTAAATTTTTTGAAGTTTAACTACGAAATTGAAATTAATTAAGTAATTTCTATATTAAATAAATTTTGTATTTTGTTTTTACCTCTTTTATACTTTATTTCCTTAAACATGAATTCTGATCGGCATTTTTATTTGTTTAAAGTGATAGTTTAACATTAATCTAATTTATTTTGATTAAGTTCAGAACTGTTTAAAATTAAATATGAACTAACTATCTATAAATAGATCAAATATGACGTATAAAGTTTATTTTTGCATACTTTATTAAACAAATATTAATAATACCTTAACTTTAAAAAAAATAAATAAAAGATCACACATAATAATATAAAAAATCGTGAGTAATGTTTTATTTTACCTACACAAACTAAATACTAAATAAAAAGGTATTTAATAAATAAAATGTTGTTATTTTTAATTTACTACAAAAAATAATTTGAAAAGGTTTGACAAACGAACACTAACTGTATCAATTGACAAAAAACTTTTAAGATTTTATTAAAAGGTTTACTCAGAAAGTTATGCAAGATCCAATTATCTTACAAAAAAGAATTAATCTAATCAAATTAGCTTGTAAAATGAAGAAAAGTATATAGAAATTTAAAAGTAGTTATTAATAACATAAACAAGTGTTAAAATAAAGTTTCAACAAAAATTCATTAGTTTTAATAGCTTATCTTATTTTCTAATAGTTTCATTATACATTTTTACTAAAGATTTAGTTTTCCAACTTTAGATTCCACATAAGCCCTAGCTGCATATTCAGCCTCATCCATTTTTGCCATAATTTCCTCGTAACTTTCTGTTCCTAGTATTAATTCAAACAAAATCTTATTTATTTTTGAAATAGATTTAACGATCTTAATAAAGTAAATCATCTTAAACTTAAAAAGAGTTACATAAAGTTGTAAAATTAACAGAAAAAATCGAAAAATATTTTTATTGTTTTATATTTTTAACTGGGATTATTTTAAACTCAATATATGGCAACATTTATAAATTTTAAACCTAATCAAATTTAAATTACTTTTTATACAGCCAAACAACATACTTTTACTTAAAAATTTTCTAGATTGTAAATTAATAAGTACAAAGAAAATTACTTTTATAACTATTTTTTAAAGGTCCTTAAAAAACGTACCATTAACGTTCAAGCCTAGTCGTCTCCAAAATTGTATCCCGCCAAGTTGGGCTTCGTTTAAAATGTTCATTGTATTTACTCCCTCTTCTGAAAGTCCTTTCAAGTCTGAAATAAAGAAAACATAATTAAGTTCTTATGTACAGTTAACATTTCAGGTACACTATATTTATAAATTTTTTAAATAACAATGTTATAAATTATAGAAAAGAACATTTTGTTTGGAGACCATAGAAAAATAGGCTTTTAGCGTTTACTTTCCCATTTATAACTTAATAAACAAACTTACCATTTTTCTTAATGTCATTTTCAATTGCTGTAAAGTCTGGATTTATACAAGGTCTAGGTATGTTTGAATCAGTGTCAAAAGACCTGACTTTATTTCTATTCACTTTTGTTGTATATCCGTTTAGTTCTTGCATCTCTTTAAGACAGTAGGCTTTTCTTTTCGCTAGTGTTTTGTTTTTTGTAACAACTTGTACCCTTTTCGCATTGATATCAGATTTTTGAGACTTCACTTTCTCGTTTTGTTTTGTTTTTGTTGTTTTAGTCATATTTACGTTATATTTTACTCTATTAGAATAGTATAGTTAAAAATTCCATTTTACAACTTCACTTAATCAAATTGTTAAAGTAGCCATACGCAAGTGTAAAGAAAAGTTTGTTGCTTTAATAAAGTTTAAAAAAATGCTATGATATAACTTTTAACTATTTTATGATAAATTTTTCTAACCACTCTTTAAAGCAAATTAAAAAAAAATTTCTTTGTTTAAAATGTGATACAAAAGTAAAACTAAAATAATTTAAAATGGAAAAAGCTTTAAAAACCTGTTTGAAAAATATTCATAAAATTTACATACATAAAACTTGTTCTATAGGTTTTAACTTAACGAAGTATTTATAACACAATTACATAAAAGAAAATTAAAAGTACAAAAACTTAAATGATTTGTATAAAAATTTAAATATAAAACAATAATATAATAACTGGAAAACAAACACTAAAAAAAATCAGAGTCATACTGTAATATATAATAATAGTCATTTATTAATTTCTAATAAAATATAGTTTTAGTTTACATGTAAAAAATCTTTCAGTTGTAACTAATATAAACTTATCAAAAAAAAAATAACTAAGCTTATCCTTCATAAATTTTATTTTACCGTTGTAGATAAATCAATTTCAGAACTATATAGAAACATTAAGCTAAATTAACTTAAGTTTTCGAAACAAACTATTATTTTATCTTAATTATATACTAAATGATAGTATAATTAGTTCATTAAACCATATAATGTGTAGATTACTTAATTAAATCATATATTAATTAGAAAACATAAGCAATCCCTTTTATTAAATTAGGTTAAGCTAATTAAATATTTAATTGTTTAAATGAAGAGGTGTTAATTTCATTATTGTTTTTTTTTAAACTAAATATTATCCATTAAAAGCTTAAAATAATATTACATTTTTATTTATTTTTTTAAGTTTATTAGAAATTACAATTATAATACACACTAAATTTTAAGCTTTGTTAATAATAACTTTAAAGTAGTAAATTTAAAAACAAAGTACCTTATTTGACTGTATTATGGGTTTTATGTGATTATGGTTTTTTTAATATTTTTTGGAAAAGTTAGGCAAAGTAAAATATTTTCTAAATGTATATTATTTTCTTTACCTTATACATTAAATTGTTATTTCTAAAACATACCATTGTAATAGATATAAATATAGTAACACATATACTGTAACCGCGAAATGTAGAGATGTCTTTTACAATATCAAGTAAAAACATTTTAATAGATGTTGAAAAGTTCAAAATTGATTTTATGGTGGTAAAACTTACCAATATTTTTGTGGATGATACTGATTTTAGATAAAAATTAATCTGTTAATAGTATTAAAAATATTTATTTTAGGAAAACTAAATGTAAACAAAGTGTAAGCGAAAAAAAAACAACAACAATTTTTTATATTCTTTCTTTAAAGTTTTCAACATTGTAATGATATAACAAACAGTTAGTAATTCTTCATATTTTTTGAGCAGAGTTCGACAAACTATGGCCCTCACGCCGCCCATGCGCACCATGTACGGACCGTATGCGTGCAAAGTTCACCCAGGAAAGAAAAATTTTTTCTAGATGTTCAGAAATTTGATAAGAAAAGCAATTAAATTAATTGTTATGGCTCTTTGCAATAATGACTTCATCAACTTTAATAAACAGAGATAAGCTAAATATTTTTTGACATTAATCGATATTTGACTGTGTACATTTAGATTGTTTTTTATTTAGTGTTTATCATTCTCAATAGTTTAATTGAATTAAAGCACATAATATGATCACTAAATTTAAATTTGAATATTAAGTCAAGTTAATTTAATAAGTCTTTATACTGCGTCATTAGTTAAAAATGTCAGAAAAAACCACAAAACATCTTAATGTACTGTTTAAATCACATCTGTATAAGATATAAATCATAAAAATTATTCTTAAAAAAATAATTGCAAGATTTAATCAGCAAGTTCTTATACAGTTCTTAAAGGACTACATTTAATGGTACGTTATGGTTTAAGTTAGAACATACAAACGTCACCTATTCAGGATCCTTGTTTTTCGGTTTACACTAACTTAGCTTACAAGCTAACCTAAAGTTTAAAACATTGTTTACAATTTTAGTCCAGTTTGACAAAGTACTTCTTTTACTTGAGGAAAAAAAATGGATACTGTATTTGTAGTTTCCATTTCACAACTTTTATTCGTCAACATTCGACTTTGAAGAGAAAAAATAAACAAATAGAATTTTTTTCAGTGAATTTATACAACTTTTATGTTTTGTAGAAAAAATAAACGATATACATTTTTTTTAAATACTTTTAAAGACACATCTTGTAAGAACATATTAAAAAATGCTGGTTACAAAATTTTACTTAAAATTTCAATGTAACCTAAATTGACGATTTTTTTTTGTAGTTGGTGTAGTATTTGTATATACTTTTAACAACTTCTGTTACAAAAAAATACTTTAAATTAATTTCAAGAAATGTATTAACCGGATTTAATTTGTTATGATTTTTTAATAGTATGTTTTATAGTCTTTAAAAAGTCGTTAAAGCAAAAGTAATATCAAACTAAAAACTAATGGATAAGTCATAACACAACGATTACTTGTTTCAAACTATTATATGCACGTTAGAAAGATAACTTAAAATATTAAAAGTATAAAGATGCTTTTAATTTTACAAAAGATTGAATTTATGAAAATATATTTTAAAAGATATAAGCGTACAAAATGTACTTAAGAATTAGAGAGAAAGTTTAAAACAAAGTTAGGAATTAAAAAAAAGCAGAAATACTAATCTCTAATTTTTTATTCATTTAAATTTTTTATAATTCAAATGTTCTAACTATTTTTTTCTGCTAATCTTTCGAATTTTTGTTGTTCTTTTTTTAAATACAGTTTATCTTTTATGAATAAGTCTTTTCTAATTTTTTTATTAAAATATTAACCTGATCCAATAATAATAATATCCAAGCAGTGAAATACTTTTAGTTTTAAAAAATTTAGTTTTATAACTAATTTTATTTTTTGTAAAATTCTTCATTTTTTTAAACTAGTTTTCATTTCGATGCTGATGTTTCTAAAATCATATGACCATTTTAGGAGAAAAACACATAAACAAATATCAAATCATGGATAGTAAAAATTTAAGTTGCAAAGTTTGAAAATGTTACTAATTTTATCTACTTAATTTAAATTAAAGTAGTTAAGTTACTACAATCCAGTGGCGTCGCGTGGTATTTTTTTTAGGTGGTGCAGAATTAAAAAAAATATCAATTATTTTAATAAAAATATGTTTTTACTGTCAAGTTTGAAAACAACTGAACTTTTGCTACACCTGAAGATAAGCTTTGCTTTTAAGGGCATAGGGGGGATGAAACAATTTGATCTTATTTTATGTAGTTTTTACTAAGCTACAAGATGCTTTTTACAGATTTTAAAAATTCAGTATATGTTTTAAGATATAGCCGGTCAAAGTCAAAGGCAACAAAAGGTTCATAATGGGAGGCACAAACTAAAACAGTGTTTAAAAAAATGTTTTACCCCCCCCCCCCCTTTATGCCCTTAACATCTACTTTAGAATTATTTTACTGAAATTACTTTATACAGTTTTAATTTAACTACAAGTCATCTTTTATCAATATAAAAAATTCTTAAAATTTTTGAGATATGGTAATTCACAGTCAGAGGTACAAATGAATCCTTATTTTTATAATATAAACTCAAACAACAAATAAATCAAATCACTAAAATCATATCTTTTTTTTACAAGTTGGCCTCAAAATCTTTAGATGTTTCTTTTATAAAACAAAAAAAAATTGCTAAATTAGATATTTAAAACACCAAGAAAAAAAAAGTTATAACAAAAGTTTTTTTTTTGTATATATAAAAATATATATTGATACTTAAAAATTGAAAACTTCTCTTCAACAAAGTATAAAGTTTTAAAAAAGTTAGGATGAAAAAGTTTAATTAAAAATTGTTTTAAAAATGATGGAGAATATAGGTTTTCAGTAAAATTGTATTTTTTGCTGTTTTGGTTTGCTCCTTGTATAATAAACCATTGTACTCTCTGGCTTTGACTGGTTGTAACTAAAAGTTTAATTGGAAATTTCAAGTTTATTAAAGAGTAACTATTAGCTTTTTGAAAAAGTTAAAATAAGAACAACATGTAAAAAAGTGCCTATACACCCTCCCCCCTTACTCCTCACTAATTTGCACATTTTTTTTTACAAACATTAACATTTTTATCAACTTTTTTTCTAATTTTAATGTTTTTTGTTGGAGGTTTAAAATTCAATAGTTTTTTAAGGGTATCTTTTCTGTATTTAATATTTATTTGTTTTTCATTTTGATGACAGTATTTTTCTCAGGAGCTTAACTTTTTTAAGTTTAGTTTTAAGGCTGTTGAACTTTTCAAGAATTTTAAAGATAATTTATAAAAATGTAACCATTATAGAAGTAAAAGTTTGGTTAGTTAGTTTTCATGTGGCCATAGGGGTAAAACACTTATTTTTTAATTTTAAATAACCTTGTTATTTTCAGAGTAAAAATTAAAACTGCTTTAGTCAGCCTGAATATTTTTCTAATTGGTCTGTTTTAATTTATCTTGGGTCATCTTGAGTTTTTAACATTTCTAAGTTATCCTGATTATGAGGCAAGGCAACCATGTTTCAACAATTTTATCTAAAATTTTTGCTTTGTTTATGAAAAAATTAAACCAAAAGTTATATAAAGTAGAGGTAGACTAAATTTTCCTAAAATGTTAAACTACTCTAAGTAATCAAAGTTTCTAAATTAAGGCTATTTACTTTATTTAAATATGTGATTGTTTCAATAATACTATTTTTTATTTAATATAAATCTAAAATATTTTTCTGTAAGAGTGAACTAGAAGTTTATAATAAACTTCTTAATTCTTTTTTTCAGAACTTGATTTTTATTATTTATTTTATTAACTTTATGATAACAATAATCAGTTATAGTTAAGTTTATGTATGCAGATTAAAATAAAAAATCAAATTATTAAGACTTTGGTGATTTAGGGTTTTTATCTTTTTTTTCAAAATATGCAATTTATGACAAATCTTTTAATAGAAGTGATCTGTTAAATTTAAAAAATCATGTGGGTACATAAACTTAAGTTTAATCCTTTGCAGTAGCTTGCTTTGTTTTTATTTTATATTTACAATAGCTTGTAGATGATACTTAAGCAAGTCCTGTTTTAGGGAATTTTCAACTTAGCTTACTTACCGCAAGACATTGATTTTGCGGTAATTCTTGAAGAAATTTTGCTTTTTTGAGTTCATTTGCGGCAATCAGCTAAGAGTTTGCGGCAGTGAAGTGGGCAAAATGGTCGTTTTCAAAATTGAAGTTTTAAAAGAGATTTCGTTCAAAAAAATAACGAAAACGTTATAGATACTTATTTTTTTTCTTAGAAAATTTCAAGGTGGTGCAGTTGCGGCAGTGCAACACCCCACGCGACGCCCCTGCTACAATCTATTAGATAAATACCTTTTTAGAAACTTAAAATACAGATTTCAATCCATTAATTAATAAACTGTATATTAAGCATAAACCTTATTCAATTAGTTACATTTAATGGTTTTTTATGAAAAGTTTAATCCATATAATGAACATGAATAAGTCTTTTTTAAAGACACATATACATTTTTTAATTAGCTTTTAATCTACTTAATTCATTTTCGGTACCTAATATGTATAGTTAATCCAAGAGCTAATTAATTTTACAACTTTTCCAAAAGATAAATGAAATTAATTCAGCACTTAAATTACAGCTAAAAGTTCTTTATGTAGAGTGTAGAAAGTAGACCAATTGTTATAATAGAATTTACAAACTACAAAGGTTTCTGTTTTTCAAAATAAATAATATATTTATTTTTAAACTCTGTCATGTAATTTTTATACTTAGATTAAAAACTGGATTATCTCTTGTTTGAAAGCTCTAAAGATCAATCTTTTCTGAGTGCTTGCCACTTACATTTGTTCATAGTAATATTTTAAAACTTAACCATTAAACTAGTTATCTGCTTTGTGACCAGTATAAATTAAAAACAAAAAAACATGATTTTTAGTGTAATCATAAGTTTGACATAAAATGTTAACTACATTTATCTGAAAAATCAATAACTCAAGATGTTGTATATTAAATACTATTTATTTTTTTGCATAATTGTAAAGGTATTAGTATGCAACTTAATGACTGAGAGGTCTTTTTGTGCACCCAGGCCCTTGAACCCAAACAATTTTTGAGCAATTTATAACTAACTTGTAATATTGAAATTAAGTTTTAGTTTTTGAACTTTTAGCAATCAAGTAAGGAAACTCTTCTATAAACAATCTGTTTACTACGCACTGAAGATTAGTCATTTAAAATTATCTAGTAGAAAAACAAGTTATTTTTTAAGTTTCACATTGCATTTATATGTGTTAAAGGACTTCCTCTCAAAAATAATTGATGAAGTAAACCATGATTAAAGTTACAATTAAGATTGTAATTTAACCCAATTAAACATGCCTTCAATTAGTGTTCCTTAAGCTACATACATATCACTTTACTTGAGAAAAGTCATTACAGGGTTGCCTGGAAACCTGGAATTTAAGAATTTAGGCAAAAAAATACCTGGATAAGACTGAAACTTTGGAAATTAAAAAAAAAAACAAGAGTTTTGTACTAATGTTCTGAATAAACCTGGAATTTTGTGCTAATACTGTGAAAAAACCTGGAATTTTTTCAAATTTTAAATTATTAATAATTTTGTTTTATAAAAATTATAGATTTGAATCTTTTTCAGACTTAGAAAAAGGTATACCACAAGTTTTTAATTTGTAATTGATAAATTATTAGTTAAGGGCATGGAGTGGCTTCAAAATTTTCTTTTTTTAATTTTTACTCTAGCTCTTTTTTGAAGGCTATTGTTGTATACTATAAAATATTTTTTATAGAATTAAAAGAAAATCAATTCACTTTTGAGATACAACTAGTTTTGTAAAAAAAATCATACACTTATATGAAATCAAATTTCAAAGGCAGATTCTATGAGAATTTTGAAAAATTCATTGAAAATTAATCTTCTCTTTCATTTTTAAAGCAATTTACTTAACATTTTCAAGAGATATTCTTATTGATACTGAAAACAACTTGTTAGAAGCAGACTATGAAATAAATATTTAAAAAAAGTTATGCTTAAATGTAAAAAAAAATCAATTTTTTGATAATATTTTCTATTTTTTAATTTACAAAAATTAGAAAATTTGTTTTCTACAAACTGTTTAAAGTTAATAAAAGAAGTTAGTAATTAAATTCTTTTTTTTCAAAAACTGAAGAAGAAGAAAGTTTTTTAGTGAAATATTCTAATTTTTGCACGTTTAGTTTGCGCCTCCCATAGAGAAGCTATTGAACCCTCTGACTTTGATTGCTTATATCTCAAAAGTTACTTCAAGTTTTAAGAAGCAGTAAAAAGTTGCTATTAGCTTAATTAATAATGTAAAAAACAAAACTATATTAAAAAATAAGTTTTATCCCCCTATGCCCTTAATTTAATACTAAAGTTAATTAAACTACTATATTACTTATATTTCCATTGTTTTAAATGTCAGGTAAAGTCAGTCAACAAGAACTTATTTCTAACAATACGCAACTTTACATTAAAAGCAATAGCCAAATAGAAATGTCTGAGGCAATGTTTTTTGCCCAATTTTTTATAGCAGCTATATTGAATCTTAAATTTGTTTCATAAGTCATTAAATTGTGCCTAGTTTGTATAAAATAGCTATGTAAAAAGTATCATTTAGTTGGGTTCAATGTTTTTATTTAATTATGATTAATAGTTTGGATTTAAACTATTGTAACCCATAATTGTCAGTTAATCAAATAATTAGCTTATGAGGTTATACAATATAACACCTACACTATAAACCATAACAAAGTTAAACCTTACTAACTAATACTGTTAATACTAAATGCTGATACAAACTAGGCATGACAAATGAATTAATATACTTTATTAAAGAACAATTGCAAACACTAACAAATATAAAGAACCATGTACAATAAAAAATACTTTAAATGT